>NC_058410.1:41000970-41250688 GCF_002201575.2 Neomonachus schauinslandi | reverse complement strand
CACAGAAAGACAAATACCATATGATTTCACTGATGTGTGGAATTTAAGAAGTAAAAAAATGAACAAACTAAAGAAAAAGACAAACCAAAAAACAGACTCTTAACTATAAAGAACAAACTGATGGTTACCAGAGGGGAGGTGGGTGGGGGGATGGGTGAAATAGGTGAAGGGGATTAAGAATATACTTACTATGATGAGCACTGACTAATGTATGGAATTGTTGAATCACTATGCTGTACACCTCTAACTAATATAATACTGTATATTAAATATACCAGAATTTTTTAAAAGTATATATATGGATTTTTCATATAGAGAATTGTTCACACACCAAAGGCAGAAGTCAGATTTTGCTGTGCAAGTAATTCTTTTAGACAATCGGCATACTATTTTTTTTTTTTACCACAAACAGTAATTCACTAAGGGATTTTAACCTCATTGATTTCTTGAGGTTACCTTATGTCTGACATCTTTCCAAAGAATGGCTTATGTATTGAGTGAATGTAGTTCTTTTAAAGACATTTTAAGGACATTTTGCCTCTTATCTTGTGTAATATTTCCTTTATTATTTATATATAGTCATTTAATATAGATTCTTTGCTGTCAAAAATTATTTTTTTAAAAAGGAAACATTTTATTTTCAAGCCTTACTGCATACACATGATCTATGCAGCTTTCAAATGTGAGTGTTTAAGAACTTGGTCACTCACTGTTGCCAGTTCGCTCCAATGTAGAGTAGCTTGTATGAGAACAATGTAGAATAAAAAGGTAGTATCCAGAAAGACTTGATTGGCCTTGCTAGAAGTAAAAGCACTGACTTTTTATCCACTGCAACTTCATGAAAAAATAATGTAGTAAGATATTATTTTGAAAGATGTGGAGCATATGTATATACGTATCTATTAGAGTATAATAAATCTCAGCAACTACGAAATAACTTTTTTGAAGAAAAAAATAGTTTAAATTTATATTTTAAAACATCTGTTCTGTATTGACATTCCATATCACTCTTTCTAAAATACTGCTCGTTGTTCTACACTCCCATTCAAAGACTCATTTTAGCTTATAACATAAAGTACAAATACCTTAACCTGGTATTGAAAGTAAAATTTACTTTAAGACTACCTTTACAATTTTACCTTTGCCATTCCCATTAAGGAAACTTCTTTATGAATGCCATATTCTTTGACTTTCTCTCAAATAAGTTTTTATTTTTGCTCTTTCTAAACATTTACTTTCTTTTTTCTGTGCTCATTATAGCTCATAGTGACCTTTCTCTCCTTTCTTGGAACTCATGGTGCTTATTATCTATACTTCTTCTTTATTTGCTAATCAAATATTTTCCTGATAAAGAGTGGCTTGTGATTAAAAGGGCATTGCCTTGAAAAATAAGAGACCACAATTGCAATTAGTTCGATTTGTCAGTGAGGAACTTTGTGATCCGGACAAGTCAGTCAAACTTCTCTAGGTCTCAGATTTATAACATCTAGGTAAACATTTTAGTATATCTTTACAAAAACCTCTGTCAATCTAAGAATCTGTGTTCTGTAAAATCATGGAATGCTCAGATTTGCTGCTTTTCAAAGAAATATTAATTAATATAATGGTAATTATCACTTTGCACCCAGTAGACTGGAAAAATTGATAAGAGTTTTAGCATGTATTTCTGGCTGAGACATGATGAAAATCACTCTCATTCATTCCTGGTGGAAATGTTAAGTCTTTCAGCCTTTAGCAATATATATTTGTATATGTATGTATCATTCAACCAAGAAATTTCATTCCTGGGAATATCTTATAGAAATGAAAAGCATCAATATTTAAAAATTTACATACTTGATGTTAATTGTTGCATCCTTAATATCAGAATTGCTGCTCAAAGGAACAAACAAGCAAATAAAACCTGATAGGGGAAAAGAGTATGCCCATCAACAGGTCAAATAGATTTATGCTTAATTCAAACCATTATGAATAAATGCATTAGAGTTACAGGAGATGAATTGTGAGAAGCTGGACTTCTATAAAGTTTAGTTGAGTGAAAGAAGTGCAGAAAAACATTGAAAGAGCAGGATTTATAGGATGTAATCATAGGCATTATTTCTCACTCATGGCTACTCTTGCACAACTATTTAGTAGAGCTCTAGAATTTTGGCTGTTGGATAAAATATAGGACAAATTCGGGGCGCCTGGGTGGCTCAGTTGGTTAAGCGACTGCCTTCAGCTCAGGTCATGATCCTGGAGTCCCGGGATCGAGTCCTGCATCGGGCTCCCTGCTCGGCGGGGAGTCTGCTTCTCCCTCTGACCCTCCCCCCTCTCATGTGCTCTCTGTCTCTCTCTCTCATTCTCTCTCTCTCAAATAAATAAATAAAATCTTTAAAAAAAAAATATAGGACAAATTCATAGTTTACGGCTCACTATTGAATAGTAAAACATATTTAAATCATTTTGGCTTAAAAAAGGCTTGGTTCAGTAATTAATATGTTCAGTCAGTGTAATAATTAAAGACCTCCTTCAAAATTAAAGCTTCTCCTCTCCCTAGCTCTGGTTTGATGCCAAAGAGGAAGCTAACTACCTTCTTGTGTTTCTACCTTTCCTCCCACAATCATCTAACATCAGTTTCTGACTCCTTCAGAATCAAAGGAGTAGTGGTAGAAGTAGGGAGGAAGAAAAAAAAGATAAAGGATCAGGAAAGATTTTATGTGACTAAGTTAGCCTGAATTGGCCTCTCTGGACTTGGTGGATGTTTGAGGCTGACTCTATTTCTAATAGATAGTTTGTGATTCTTTGGAGAACTGGACATGTCTCCCTGCAATTCACTTGAGTTGGGCTGATGTAACTCTTTTGTCTGGTAGTTTCCAACTGCTTCCTAATTCCCTGAGCATCTGCTGGTACACTTCAGCCTATTTCTGCTGAGACAGCAGAAATAGCCCTCTTAGGCAGGATTTATAATAACTCCACCCCAACTTTCTCTTCTGTGGCCCATGTCGTGCCCATAGGAAAGATACACTTTTGGTCTTCTGGTGAGAGACCACAGTTAATTCCCAATAATGACTTCTACTCTCCCACCAAGCCTCCTTTAGCAATTCACTCACATTTTAACTCTATAGGCACTGAGGTCATGTATCAAACTCTCCAAATAGTTTCTTTTTTTTTTTTTAAGATTTTATTTGTATTTATTTGAGAGAGAGAACATGAATGGAGGGGGGAAGGGCAGAGGGAGATGGAGAAGCAGACTCCCTGCTGAGCAGGGAGCCTCACATGGGGCTCGCCCCCAGGACCCTGGGATCATGACCTGAGCCAAAGGCAGATGCTTAACTGAATGAGCCATCCAGGCACCCCACCAAATAGTTTCTTTGAATTTTCCCTCATTAAGCTTTAGGTGAGGGTAAGTCCTTCCACCCACTCTCCCACAGGATCAGGACTCTGATTTGGGGCTCTGCAAATTGATAGCTCTCTCCAATGAAATCCTTTCTTCAATCTCCAACTCTGGTGTCTTTAACCACAATTCTTTTAAATCCTGAAGATAGGTTTGGGAAATGGTCTAAAATTTGGTTTTCAATACTCTACTTTGCACATTCTGTCTAGATGATCAAGTAGTCAGGCCTCGGGCAAAACTGAGAGAGTTACCTTTTAATGTGTTCTATATAATCCTATTTTACATGTATATTATTTATCTATTGTTGCATAACCATATTACTGATAATTTATGGATTAAAACATCACACATTTATTTTCTCGAGTTTCTGTGAATCAGGAGCCTGGGCATGGTTTAACTGAGTCCTCTTTTCAGGGTCTTAGAAGGCTGCAATCAAGGTGTCAGCTGAAGTTGGGGTCTCATCTGAGGCTTGACTGGGGAAGGATTCATTTCTCAGCTCATATGGCAGCATTCGTTTCCTTATGAGTTGGTGGACTGAGGGCCCAAGTTTCTTTCTGATTGTCAGCTGGAGAATGTCCTCAGTTCCTTGCCATGTGAATTTTTCCAATACGTTCACTGGTTTCTTCAAAACCAGCAACAGAGAGACAAGCTTCATCAAGACAGGCATTATAATTTCATGTAACATAATCACATACATATAATCATGTACACCCAATCACTTTTGCTGTATTCAATTTACTAGAAGCAAGTCATAGATCACACCCTTACTCAAGGTGAGGGAATTATACAAGGGTGAGAATATCAGGAGTTTCAGATAGTCTGTCTGCCACAGCATGGTAAACAATGAAAAAAATCAGATATATGTGTGTGTCTGCCTATGAGTGTACCTAATATCCATATAAAATTACATGACAATGGAGATAACATGGACAAAGACACTAGGTATTGATATGTGTCATCTTGGAGAGGGATATTAGGATGTGTTAGTATAATGAAGAGTAAAAGGAGAGAGGAAAATCAAAAAGATAGAAAGAGAAAAAATATATTAATTTAAAAATAAGCATGCATATGATTATGTTTATTAATTTATACAATACATATACATAAACTATAGATACACACATATGAATTATGTGTAAAGACATTAAATGAGAATTGTTAAAGAAAAGTAAAAAAGAAATTTTTTCTCTTGCTTTTCTTATAAGATGCTTTTTCTAAATATGGTCAATAGAGCTAAAGTGTCATTTTTCTTTTGGAATAAAAGATAAAAACAGGAGCAGAAATAAAAACTTGCAACTGAGTACCATTTTTTATACATTAATTATGATAGATTTTTAAGATGTTAAACTATTTCCAGGGGCGCCTGGGTGGCTCAGTTGTTAAGCGTCTGCCTTCGGCTCAGGTCGTGATCCCAGGGTCCTGGGATCGAGCTCCGCATCGGGCTCCCTGCTCAGGGCGGGGAGGCCTGCTTCTCCCTCTCCCACTCCCCCTGCTTGTGTTCCTGCTCTCGCTATCTCTCTCTCTGTCAAATAAATAAAATCTTTAAAAAAAAAGAAAAGATGTTAAACTATTTCCATACATGGATGTAACAATCAACTTGCCTTTTCAAATACACACACACACACACACCAGGGCCTAGTTTTGCTTTAAATGTCCTTTGTAGCATAGAAGAATAAAGTTTGATTAAGTGATTGTTGTGTGGTTAAAAACTATTTAAAGAATTCTGTTTTGGAGCATCCAAGGAGAAAACAACAAATGGAAATAATCAACAGATTTCAAATAATTCGGAATGACCAATAAATCTCAATATTTGGAAGCCAGTAACTCTACAAAAGAATGATAATATTATGATTTAGTTACTTAAACACACTGATAATCTAGCTTCTTTAACAACATGAAATATAGACTCATTGTTCCAAAGAACTCATTTAAAAAGTGGTATAAATTTTGGCAGAAAAAAATTGAGAGGAAAAGGCAAAAGAGATTAAAGACTTATAAGTATATTGAATCAATGGACCTAGAATCATATTCAATCTTTGTCAATTTCACATAAACTCTCTTTACTTCAGCCTAATTTTACAGGCTGTCTTCCTACTTTCTTTTCTTCTTCATTATTTCTGTGGCATTAGTTGCTTTGGTTTCTCTATAACCTCCATTTCCTTAATCCATTTAGATCCCTTCTTATTCTCATGCTTTTTTTAATCCAGCAAGTATTCTCCTCTCTGATAGAGTTGGTTACTTTTTGTTTTCCCCTCCATTACTGCACTTACATTACTGTCTCATAATCATTTATTTATTTTCTGTTACTTCCAGTAGACTGGGAGATTTCCTTCATCTCTATCACCAGTTACATGTACTGTGCTTGACATACTGGCAATATGTATTGATGAAGAATGAGTCTTTTATTAATATTTTGTGTCCTTCCTCTGTATCATCACTCATGTGTTCTCCTCTGCCCTCTCTTAACCACTTTTTGTTCTTCAAGACATTTCATAGCTGGAAAGAACCTTAGAAACAAAGCTTTTGACATTTCTCAAGGTACAGTCTATGAATCCCAGAAGATCTAGATTCTAGATCCTGGAGTGCTTTTATATATTTCTGGGTGCCAACCCAGATCTCTGAATCAGAATCACTTGGACAGGGTTAAGGAACTGTCCTTATTAACAAGCTCCTGGGTTATTCTTACTCAAATTAATGTTCCAGATTTACTGTGGCACAACCCTTCAATTTAGACATAGAACAAAAGGGAGTCAACTTGGAATCCCTGGGTCTTGAGAAGTCATTTAAGGAATAACTTGATAATAGCTGGTATTGTGACAAAGGTTAATGCATTTCTTAATTTCTTTCTTTCTGATTTTGTGTGACTTAAAGAACACATGTGATTACCAATGTTCACATTTTTTTAAGAAGGTTTTTTTTTTTTTAAGATTTTATTTATTTCAGAGAAAGAGAGAGACAGAGAGAGAGCTCAAGTCGGGGGGTGGGGGACAGGCAGAGGGAGAGGGAGAAGCAGACTCCTCACTGAGCAGGGAACCCAGCAGGACGTGGGGTTTGATCCCAGGACTCTGAGATCACTAACCCAGCCGAAGGTAAACACCTAACTGACCGAGCCACCCACGTGCCTGGGTTTCTCTTAAACACAATGGTTTTTTTTAGTTGATTTTGAAAGAACATCAGTGATTTTCCTTTTTCAAGGTAAAGTACTTCTACCCATTTTAGAGAGCCTAACTATAAGCAGATTAAAGTTCATATATAAACTGTGATATCTGTGTTTAGTTGTCAGACATTTTCTCTTTCCCTCTCCTGTCTTTAATACCTCTCCTCCTTCCTTCTTTTCTTCCTCATCTTCTCCCTCCCTCTCTCTTCTCTTTGACACATATATACACAATTGAGTGAAAGAAACAAATTAATATCACTCTCAAATTGTTAACAAAATTCAGATGTGTTTCTAATTTAAGACCAAACTGCAGTTCCATTTTTAGTTTTTCCATACACAGCTGTATACCATTTTATTCACAATTTTCCCTTTGCCAAAAATACTGTTAAACATTGATTTTTTAAAAAAATCTGAGAACAATATATATTTTTCCTTGAATATTGCCTTCAAGATCACAAATAGTCTTTTACTGGTTCCTCATAAGAATTCTTAAATGTTCTCTTAAATATTTTACTGTGTATAAATAGAACTGAAAAACTGAAATACGTTCTTCCCTATCACTTAGAGGTACTATGCCAAGTCTTTAACCCATGTGGGCTTGCCTTCTGGTGCATATGTTTTACTTTTATACAGAACAGATTCACCCCTGATCTGATGATACCAACTACTGCCCAGCATTATGGTCTGGCTATTGTCTCTTTTAACCTAAAAAAGTTACTTAGAATTAAGAGAACTTGAAAAAACTTTCAGTAATACCCTCTAGTCAATCACTTTTTCATAGAACTGAGACCCATACGAATTGAGTAACTTGCTTTCGTCTACAAACAAGGTCATGATGAAGATGGGTATAGGGTCCAACGCTCATGATGTCCCATTCTTATCTGTCAGTGATATCTTGCAGAATTTTGTTCTGCCTCTCACGTTTTTGGCTGCTTCAACATAAATCTTTATAGCATGGTGGTTTTTATATAAATTATGTAGGTTTGAATTAAACAGAGATAAGATATTTTAAATGGGACTCTGATGTTCATTAAACATCATAAGTGTAATCCGGAAGGTGACTTTAAGGCTTATTCTTACAGAGTAGTTTGGACAATAATATCCTTTTTAAAATCTATGCTCAATTTGGAGGTTAAAATTCTGAAATAAATTTCCATAAACCCATTGGAAAAAACTACCTCTCCTCATATTTTCTTCAAGTCCTTCATTATTCCCTGATTGATGAGAAAAAGATTTTAAACTTTATGAGGTAAGTATTTTGTCTTTATCTTGTAGGTAAGGAAACTCTTAAGAAGAGTTTTTGAACTCTTTGTGAACATTTGTGAACGATGGAACATGTGAAACGAAGCAAGTTACTAAACCTTTCTGTATGGTTTCTAAAACCTGTGAGGTAGGGAAGGACAACAGTAGTCATCTCACAGAGCTGTGGAGATAATCAAATGAAGCAATTATATGAAATTCACATCACCATGTGGGACCACGGCAAGCACTCCATGTGAGATTGTGGGCATAAGAAAAAACATTATTATAGATTTCTTAAAGTTTTTAATTTAAAATCTAGATGTGGAATTGTGTCTTTTGAGAATTTTTAGCATACCCTGATGATAGCTTTCAGGTGTTCTTTGAATGATTTCCTAAAGGAGCTTTGTAATAGATGAAGCTGTTGGGTGGGGCTTTATTCCAGGAATGGGTCATTCGTTAGCTTTTTTTGCAAAGTACTCTCTCATAGACTTTAACTGGGCAAACTCTCTTGGACCAGGACTGAGAGTTCCTGATATTTGAAGTGAATCAAGAGGAACCATATTAACAGCTTGGACTTTCAGACAGCAACCCGTCTTTCATATTGGCATCCCCAGTCCATGGTAAGAGTGTGTTTAGGAACATAAAGCACATGACTTCACTTCAGTATTCACCAGGCCAGGCAACAAGGAGTGTCTACTATATTTAAGAACAATTTACATGTACTGATTTCCTAAAATAAAGGATCCTATAAACTAAATGAAACAAAAATTATTAAAGCATTATTAATCCTTTGAGGAGAAGAAATGATACAACTCTAAAGGGGTGCTATGGTGCCTTTAATGATAGATTTGGGGGAATGCTGGGGTCAGCAAGTACAATGTTTCTGCATTCATTACATAGAGATGTGTAGTCAAACATGTTTCCAACCACCAGGTATTATTTGAATCATTTCTCAGGATGCTTCCAATAGCTCCATAAACAATATATACTATGCTCATTACAATGGGGTAAAATGCATAATAACACAGGAAGCTTTTGATTCGTTTTTACAGAAAGGACCATAATGTTTTTCAAACAAAAGCAGGGCTAACTTCAAAATGCCCATCTTTTTTCACTGTCTTTGCTGCAAATACATATTAGAGACAGAAAGGAGTAAATGGGCTTTGAGGAGCAGAGTGAAGACAGAAAAACACTTTTACGCAGAAATCAAATAACACTAAAATTGCAAAGTAATACCCGACTTGGCAAACTCTAAAACAAATGTGTTTTAAATTTGGCCCTGGAAGATTTCTGTGGTACAATCCACAAAGAAGCACTGAGTAAAGAGCCATCTCCATTTAAATCCTCCTTGATGGGAACTGTAATTTGTGCTGCCCTTAGTTAGATCTGAGGGAAAAATTAGGTCTGTTTGTCTTAAAAAGATTTTTTAGGTAGAAGGCTAAACAGGTGTACAAAGGATTTTGGATTAATAAAAATGTAATAATCTTTCTCTGAGGCCAAATAACAGCATACATCTGGGTTACCTAATACTGGAAGTATTTATCTTAAATATACCAAATAAAGCAATTTTTCTAAGGGTGGGATGAGCAAGTTGTGATGGGCAGCTTTGTCTGGCCAGGGCTAGGTTAAAATGGGTTTTGTGGAACATCAGAATGAATGCCTAGAGATCTTTCTGAATTGACTCTTGACAGACTAGCAGTGCTATTTTTGAAAGCATATTTACTAGACGATAAGACACACATACAGTTAAGAGTTCACAAGCCTGGGCCTGAGGGCTCATTAATATTAATAATTGCTGGTCTCCAGAGATGACAAAGGCAATTTGATTACATGAAATAAGCAAACAGCATTTTGCTGGGTGGATTTATATGAGGAAGCTTAAATCTCAAAGACTGGGTGATTCAGACAATTTCAGTATTTTATTGGGGGCAACAAGTTGAGATATTCTTATCTAATTATAGATTACCCTAAAATGCAGTGTTGCCAAATGAATAGAGTGACCTTAAAACCAAGGTCATGTTGGTTCTGAGAACCAGTGCATGGTAAAGATGCTCAGCATCTTTGTATAGCTTATGTACAACCGAGTTCCTGAGACATCATGCATATTTTCAAGAGACCTATTTGTGCTGTTTTTTCCCCCCAAAATGTCTTATCATCTTGAAATGTACATATGTCCACAGTAATATCTACCTTAGAAATTGTTCCCGAAATGGTGCTTTCCCTATAAGCAATGAATTAAACTTCCATGTGTGTATGAACAGGTAAATTTGAAACAAACTCCTTGAAGGAAGGTTGTTATCATCTTTATTGTTATGTACTTTGGGTTAAAATGGGTAAAATCCCCAGGGATAGGTATAGAACTTCCAAACAAGGGCTTTAGGCATGAGACCGGATTGCAAGTGAACTTATATTCAGACTATGCTAGCACAGCAAAGCACACTATTTTTACTTTGAGGGTGTGTTGATTTGGAGTGAATCTGGAAGCATCTGGTAGATATTAGTGGGAGCAAAACCCCACCATGTCTTCCCTTGGTACCTTCAAAGTACATGCAGCATTCACCTTAGCCACTTAATAAAATCCTGCTAACTGAAATGGACATAAATGATATATATTTATAATTATATGTATATAATATATACATTATACATATTATGTGTATATACAGACACATAAACACAGGTACAGGAACATTTTATGTGTATATATTACAACCCAGCTGTTAGTGCTCACTTTAGCCCATGCATCACACACTGTCAGCAGATTTGGTATTTTTTTTTAATTTAAGATTGATTGATTGATTGATTGATTTGACAGAGAGAGGCAGGGTGAGAAGGAACACAAGCAGGGGGGAGTGGGAGAGGGAGAGGCAGGCTTCCCGCGGAGCAGGGAGCCGGACGCTGGCTCTATCCCAGACCATGACCTGAGCCAATGCAGACGCTTAACGACTGAGCCACCCGGCACCCCAGGCGATTCAGTATTTATCCTATGTCACCTTGTTTTGCTATTTCTCTTCTTATGTATATTTTCTTTCTTTCCAAGCATAGTAGCTATGAAGTCTTCAAAGGCATAAATGATCTCATATATAAATGTAAAATTTCGGGCATTATATATATTTGTAGACCTCCGTACAGATCAGAATAGATATGTTACATACAGCTTTTGGCAATAGGATAAAAACACAGGATGGTGTGGTTGGGTAATCTTTATAAAGGAATAGGGAGGTGTCATAAATGTATTTTTATTTTTTAAGAGCTAGTACAGACTTTGAGCCACTGAGCATACTCACTAACTGCATTGCTGTCTCCCTGAGCCCCTAAAAGAGCTATGACCTCAAGCAGATCTCGCTGGAAGCATGGGCCGGCATAGAGTCTCAGATGACTGTGACCTGGTTTTCCATCTAAGGAAAGAGTTGGTATTTATAGTAGGAATTGGGAGGGGAATGGAGAAGAGACAGAAAGGGAGATACAATTTCACTTCAGTGAAGTCAAACCCTCAGCTCTACAACAGATTATCACAATAAATCTCTGATTATTGAATACTGATTATTGGTCCTGGCTTTACAACATCCCAAGACGTTGTCAACTAGCGTAGATGCTATTAGAAATTCATTAAAATTTTTTGAATCAAAATAGTTTGGGTTAAATCTGTTATATTCAATGTATAATTTAACATAATTTTTCCCCAGGATGTGAGAAGGGAGCTGGTAGAGAAGAAGACTATATAATCAAATAACAAAAAGGTTTTGCATTGCCAAAAATGTTTGGGAATCTCTTTGCTGAGATATCCCACTTCCTTATTTTTTTTTTCCTAGACTGAAATGGTACACAACATATTTTACTTCCTTTTTCTCTTAAAACCTAGTCATAGTTCTGTTTAGTTTGAGGTCAGTCTAACCATCCCCCCTTTCTTAGAGGATGTCTAACCTCAGTGTAGGCAGCTGAAATAGTCTCACTTCTGGTTGGCTGAGGACACATTAATGAAAACAGATACTTTCGTACTGCTCTGATATCAAAAGGAAAAATGAAGTGAATTTTGTCAGTTTTCCAAACAGCAGCTCCATGAAAGGAACACACCCATATAACTTATCAGTATTCATTCTGTAAAAGCAAACTAAAAACTTAAATTGGGAACAATTATTGTAAAGCACCTTATCATGTGAGATGTATTTATTTATTTGTTTGTTTACTGTTTAAGATAAAAACAAAAATTTAAAACTTCTATAATGGTTAAGAGAAAAGGATGTGTGATTTTCTAATGATGCACCCTGAAGGACTGGTCTTTGCCATGAGAATCTTGACTAGGGTTTCTGACACTATTTATAATTATAATTTATAATCCTTACAGATTAGCACGATCATGTTCCAGCCATTTATCTTGCGGTCTTAATTGCTTTTAATCCTTAGAGATTTATCCATTAACATGTTCCCTGGGGAAGAAGATAAATGTTTGTGTCCAGTCTCTAATTCTCCCTTAACAAATGCTAAAATAAAAACAAAACAAAATAAACAACCCCCCCCCCAAAAAAAACCCTCTCATATTATTTGCTTAGAATTGAGCACTACTCAATAGAGTAAATTTAATTTTAAGGAGTTTCATTTGAACTATACTATACTATAAATATATAATTGTGTGCTCTCAAAACTGTCAGCCTTAATGTGACTATCTGGAGCTCGCTAATTTTGGGGCCTATCCTTTTAATATCAAGCACCATCCATGAAATAACACTGAGCTCCAGTCTTTGACCTTAAAGTAAGAGCTGGGGATGCAAATATGTCTATGCAAGATTCTGTAGGTTTACATGGGGCGCCTGGGTGGCTCAGTTGGTTAAGCGACTGCCTTCGGCTCAGGTCATGATCCTGGAGTCCCGGGATCGAGTCCCGCATCAGGCTTCCTGCTCAGCAGGGAGCCTGCTTCTCCCTCTGGCCCTCCCCCCTCTCATGTGCTCGCTCTCTCTCTCTCTCTCATTCTCCCAAATAAATAAATAATCTTAAAAAAAAAAAAAAGATTCTGTAGGTTTACACATGAAAGAGAACATTTATCTGTCCCCTAAACATGAACTCCATTATCTCAGTAGAAACACTACCTAGTAGTGGTTTTCCCCTCAGCACCTTTGTTGGAGGTAGTAATATTTGCGTGGAGAAGTTGGAAGACTAATTATAATTCACATTTATTGAGTGCTTTCCATGTGCCAGCATTTTAAGAGCTTTGTATATCTTCACTCAAGTAATCCTCTTAACCTGCGAAGTAGTTACTAATTACTCTTCCCTTGTTAAATATGAGGGAGAGACACACAAAATAGTTAAACATCTTGCCCAAGATCAGAAAGCCAGTAAGTAGAGAAGCTGGCATTTTGAACCTAGGGAGTTTGGCTCCAGAACTTGCCTCTTGATCACGTGGTACATGGTCCCTGAAGACTAGATGTCATAGTAAATCTAATCCAAACCAGTAAGTTAGAAGACAAGATCAATGTTCCTTTCATATAACCCTGAATGCACATATTCTATAAAAGTTTTAGTCATGAATTCTAATACAAATGTTAACTTTGGTAATAAAAATGTAAAGAAAAAAATCATGGGTCCTATATATACTGATCACTGAGGTAAATATTTCATTCCGTTAGCTACTATAGAGGATACAACCATGCATAAAATTTGTTTCCTGCCCTCTAGGAGATTACATTTTAGCAGTAGAGGGAAATATATAAACAATACAATGTAATATATGAAAGAGCCACATCATCCTGTGAACACAATGTACTTCAGAAACTCATAAGGAAAGAGAGATCATTTTTGATCTAGGGTGAATGACATCTGAACTAAAACTCAAAAAGTTGGTTGGGAATGTGTTATCAAAGTTTTGAATGTCAGGTGAAATACTTTTAGGCTGCCGAGAATCACTAAAGATTTTTGTATTTGTAAGTGGCCTGTTCAAGTGAGTTTAATAATGCAAGAAAAATTACCCTGAAAATGGTAAAATTTGATTTAGATATAAAGACTAATTTTATTAAAGGTGAGAAAGTGGTAAAGTTAGTAAAAGCTAATGGAAGTCAGTATCCCAAATGAATTGGAGGAAAAGAGAAGGTAAGGAGACGTAAGTGAGCAGAAACAAGACCTGTATTAGAATGGTGGCAATAGAAATCAGTAACATGAGTCAGCAAGCAAAACTGCAAAGGGAGATCCACAGGATTTGGTATTTAAATATTTTCGTTTAACACTTATTTGACAAATATTAATTCAACACCACCTAATATGAGCTAGCTTCTGCTTTAGGTATTGATGACACAGTGGTAAACAAAGGAAATTAAGTCCCTTCATTCATAGAGCTTATTAATAAGTGAAATAAATAATATACATGTAAATAAAAATATAATTTAAAATAGCGGTAAGCTGTATGAAGAAAATAAAACAGGTATAACTGAATCAAATGAGAATTTGTCCACCTGATGTGCAGTAAGCCAATAAAAAACAGACACAGAACTTTTGCAGTGAAGAAAGGTAGGTCATTGATGTGGTTCCACCCAGGAGAATGGGGAACTAATGCTCAAAAGTCCCAAACTCCCCGATCATTTGCAAGGGAGGATTCTAAAATGCATAATCTGGAGCAGGAGTCTCTTGAGAAGGTGGACACCATTGATTAGGGAGGCCCATGAATTCATGCCAACAGATGTTACTTAGTAACTTTTGGTGCCACTTTGTCTGGTCCTATGGAGGTCTGTTCCATCTCAAAAGACTTGCACTCTGAAAAATGTTTGTTCTTTAGGTTAGAGATTTCATTAAGTACATGTGGTGATTTTGTATTTAGGATAATGCTGATTAACTGTTTGTCCGTGCACAAACTAACCACTTGTACATGTGTAAGCTAGCTTACAGATTCCTCCGAATGATAAGCAAGCATTCTATCTCATGGGCCGGGTTCTATTCATTCCCTGACTGGTCCAGCCATGCCTGGGCATGATATGATTTCTAGTGTTCATTCTTTCATCTGAACTGACAAGAGGGACGCCAGTTTTACAGGTAGAGAGATGGTGAATTGTGAGCAGAGCATATTTTACATAAGGTGTTCAGAGGACACTCACCGAGGAGGTGATATTTGATCGGGGACCTGAAGAATGAAAAAGACTGACACATACAAAAATCTAAGGGGAGAATTCCAGATACAAGTAACAACAAGAATAGGTAATAATTTGATTTTCATTTTTATATAACAGGAAAGAAAGTAAAGGATTTTTAAAAAGGAGAATGTTATGACTTCATTTATGTCTTAAGCAGATCATTCTGACTGTTGTAGAAAGCACAGACTCTGGTAGGTCAAAAGGGAAAACAAATAAACTGGTTTTTTTCAAGGTAGAACCACCAAAATTTGAAGGTGGAATGAAAGTACAGTGAGTGGGAAAGAGGAATCAAAAATGGTCACTAGGTTTGACTGGCCAAAGAGTAGCAGCATTAACTTGATTGGGCAAGACAAGAGGTGAGTTTGAGGATTCAAAGTTCATATTAGGTTTGAGATGGCTCATTGACATCTGCGTATATATTGTATAGGCAGTTAGAAAACTGATCCTTGCCACCCGATCCCTCCCACCCCCCCCACCACTCCAGAGGGTATGTGCTATGGTGAGTGCTGTGAATTGTGTAAGACTGATGAATCACAGACCTGTACCTCTGAAACAAATAATACATTATATGTTAAAAAAAAAAAAAGAAGAAGAAGATAGTAGGAAGGGAAAAATGAAGGGGGGGAAATCGGAGGGGGAGATGAACCATGAGAGACTATGAACTCTGAGAAACAAACTAAGGGCTCTAGAAGGGAGGGGGGTGAGGGGATGGGTTAGCCTGGTGAAGGGTATTAAAGACGGCACGTACTGCATGGAGCACTGGGTGTTATAGGCAAACAGTGAATCATGGAACACTACATCAAAAACTAATGATGTAATATATGGTGATTAACATAACATAATAAAATTAAATTAAAAGAAAAAAAGAAAACTGATCCCTGAAGCACTGTAGCAGTCAGAAGTTAGAAGAAGCAGGAGCTGCAGTCAAGGGAACTGAAAGAGGGTAGCGACAAAGCTAAAAGAGAGTAGCATCTGAAAAGCGAAGTAAAATAAACGTTTTAAGAAGGGAGAGGTCAATTACATACAAATCTGCAGAGAGATCAAGTATGATAAGAGCAGAGTATTCATCATTAGATTTGGCAAGATGGAGGTCATTGGCGACTTTGACAAGGGCTAAAGACAAAAGGCTGATTGAGGAGGCGAAAGAGAGAATTCTGAAGAGTGGAATTGGAGAAAGTACACATAAGCAACTGTTTTGAAGGGCTTTTCTATACAGCATAGCAGAGGAATGGAACAGGAGCCAGAGAGAAATTTAAGCCTATGCATGTCTCTGTAGGTGTAAAAATGTATTTAGGAATATTACCTATGTATGGGATATAATGTGGAAAATGGATAATACAGAGCATAAAAGGGGTTATTGTAGAAATAAGGATCTTGATTAGGTAAGAGAGATTGGGGATGCACAAGCGGAGGGGGTTTTCTTGCCCTCATAACATCCAGTGTAATAGGAGAAAAGGCAAAGTTTATAAACAGAAGTGCATAGGATTGTTAAATTTGACAAAAGATGGATTTTTGTTTTATTACTTTTATTTTGTCAGTCATGTATGAAGCAAGGTCAGGAAGGCATTAATAAGTGATTGACCAGAGATAAGATAGTGTACGTTTATTTTGGATAGTAGAAAAGCGATTTTGCTAGAGAAGTATAATGGCATTTTCAGGAAATGTTTCATGTTCCCGAGAGATTTTTGGGTCATATAATTAAAGTGAAATCTCAGTTTGGCTGTGTGTTTTTCTCTAGCCATGTTCAAGTGTTCTGGTAGGTGATGAATAGGATTTAACTTGACTTGGGGTTTTGCAAAGGGTTACAATAGAAGGATTCAAGGGCAAGAGAATTGAGGGTGTGTGCAAAGGAGTGATCTCACTGAGGAAGCATGAAAGCTCTGTTGGGTTAGTAGGAAAGTAAGGGCATGAGGGGGCTTTTGGAAGAGTCAACAGATAAGAGTTCCAGCAGAATTAAATAATTGTTGGAGTGGGACACCTATAATAATTCAATTGGAAAAATAAGAAGTAGTTGTCAGAATGAGTTGTTTAGAATCAGTGTTTCAGAGACTATGTGCCAAGGTCTAAGGTATAAACAAGGGAGTCAGTGGCCAAGTTGTGGTGAAGGGAAAAAGGCTTTGGATGGGAGGTCAAAGAACTGAGAGGTGAGAATATTAGGTCTGTTCCTGGGGCTTGGGTTTGCCAAAAATGATGATTATATTGGTAGTGGGGAGGAAAATAGTGATCAGATGCTCAGATTTTCAGTGAATAAGGGAAAATGACATGGATATGAGCAGGTGATGGTGCCTAGGTAGTAGTGAGAAGCAAAATTTTATAGTGTGAACCTTAAGAGAATGAGTATTTTAAAGGAAGGAGGAGAGGACATAGTCTGCTAAAGAAAGGATAAGATAGTTATTTCTAAGGTATGTGGAAAAATTTTAAATGGTGAAATGAGCAAGGGAATTTTTCTCTGCTGAAGTATAAACATCTAATGATTAATGGGGAAAATTCAGGTGGAAAACTTTAATAATAGATAATATATTTATTGAGTGCCTAGAATTATGCATGTTATCTGACAAAGATATTGCAAGTGAGATAGTTATTACCCTCATTGGTAATGCAGGAAAATACATCTTAAGGGGCTTGAGAATATGTCCGAGGTTGTCGCAAAGCTTATAGTAGAAAGAGCTAGAATTGAACCTAGATCGGTCTGATTTCAGAGCCTATGCTTCTTCTACTTTGCCATATTATCATTTGCTCATTCAATCTACTTATGTGGAACAAAAATACAATAAACGATGTATTAGTTGCCAAACAAGGTGCTGAGATAAAACACTAAAAGAAGGGAATAATCCCATGCTCATATGTTCTAAGAAGACACTATATTCATTTTCACTGAACACTTAAAATGTACAAGGAATTGTGGGTAATGAAAAATATAAGAGAAATTCTATCCTCCAATTGCTTATTATCTATTTGTAAGTACACATAAATTGTATACAGAAAGATAACTATATAATGTCAGTTTTTCAGTGCTAAAAAGGTGTTACAAACAATAAGTACAAAAGTGTACAGGGTTAGAAATCACCGTGGGCTGGGAAGGCTGGGAAGTTTTCACAGAAGATGAGCTCTGCTGGACTGTGATGGATGGAGAGGACCCAGAGTGGTAAGAGAGATGAAGGCATTTCAGGCAAAAGTGAAAATAGAAAGCAATGGCAGAAATGCTAAGAAGCATACTATTGTGCAAAAGAGTACAAATAAATGTCCTCAGTCCTTAGTTTCATCATGGCTGTGTGGGAGGTGGAGAAATAGGGCATCGGACTGGAATAGTTAAATTGGGACCATATTGGGAAGAGTCTTGAATGCTTGAATAAGAATTCAGACTTCTCTGGAGAATTTTGAAGGCTAAATTGAGGAATTGAAATCTGGAATAATATCTACTAAGGAACTGAGAATAGTACAGTCTTGATTGTGGGAGTGCAAGGATGAAAAATGTATTGTGTAAACCCTGACTCTTCTTTTCTGGTTGGATTAAATGTTAAGATTATCCAATCATCTTCCAAATGAATCCCTGCCAGTACTATTTCTTTCCAAGTCACATCTCAGTCTCTTCACTTTAATCAAGCTACTTGCAATTTCTGCACACCTCTGGTCCAGTTGCAGCTCTGCCTGGAAGGCCCTCGTTCCTCAGCTGCATGACCCAAGTTTGGCTTTCTCCAAGACCTTGCTAGAGGCCTTCCTAGACTAACTTCCCTCCTAGGAGATTAGCTCCCAGCTTTGTAGGACTTGGCACTCATGGAGTGCTTGTAGGTATGTGATTTTGTCTTTGCTTTTGTTGTCTATTTATTTTCTGTGTGTTACCTTTGTCTTTCTTGGGGTCAATGACTTTGTCTCCAATTCTTTAGTATTCTTCAGTGTAATGAGCATAACGCTTTGAAAACAGGAGAAGAACAGAAAGAAACGCCCTTGAACTCAGCTTTGTTTCTCTGGACTTGGTTATCTTTGGTTTGAGAGTAGCAATAATAGCTAACAATAGTGTATCAAATTAAACAATCATTTATAATATTTTGGATCTGATCACAAAATAAGATTTAAAAAAAAAAAATTTCTGGGGCGCCTGGGTGGCTCAGTTGGTTAAGCGACTGCCTTCAGCTCAGGTCATGATCCCACGGTCCTGGGATCGAGTCCCGCATCGGGCTCCCTGCTCTGCGGGGAGCCTGCTTCTCCCTCTGCCACTCCCCCTGCTTGTGTTCCCTCTCTCGCTGTGTCTCTCTGTCAAATAAATAAAATCTTTAAAAAAATAAAAATAAAAAAAATTTCTGCATCTAACGTTTCACTGTGGTTTGGCAAAAAAAAAATTTTTTTGTTATGAACACTCTCTTAATTGGAAAAGTGAATGGAAACTTCACTGAGACTTATCTGGAGACATTTATAACTCCTTACAATTTATTTTCTATCTTCCGATTCAAGTCAAACAAAAATTATGCATTCTTTCTTTTATATTTGTAGTCTCTGAAAAGAAGATACTTGCCAGTCATAGGTTTTAAAGATCATCTCCCCCAATATCTCATTTAATTAAGGAAAGCATCCTGTAGAATGTGGAAGCCCAGTCACTAGACTTCCTCTTCCAAATGCCACTTTCATCCTAATAAAACTCCAGTCATCCTACAAATAAATATTTAAAACAGCACTCTGTTGATCTGGGTGCTCTCAGTCTCTCCACTCTCTCATACACTCCCCCTTCTCCTTCTTCGTTTCTTTCCTTTTATCACATTTATTAATAATCTCATGGAAGGGTTTCAAATTTTAAAAAGTTGATAACAAAGAAGAAATCTCCGTTTAGTGTTAGCTTGATTAGGTAATTACTTGAAACATGTTAATATTGGTTTATTTATACATAAGAACATTTGTACTTGTTAACCTGATAGGGTATTTTTATTCTCAGTGTGTTTACAATTATTTTCTCTTTTATTTTTATAAATCATAAAGTTTAGTCAGAAAGGCCTATTACATAATTTCCTCAATTTAAAGAACCAAGAGAAACTAAGATTCATCTAAAGAGATGCAGCCAGTTAGCTGCAGAGCTGAAACTGACACTTTCTTCATTAAAACACTGGACACACAGGCATATACACATCCACCCTGATTAAACTTCTACTATCACCCAGGTCAGTGTGGACTTGGGTTACAAGATGTTTAGGCATGTCTGGCCCTTTGGCTTTATAGGGAGTGGGGAAGACAAATAGATAAAGCAATCAATTGCAATAAAAATTATTATAAAAACTACATATGCAAAGTGATATGGGAGCTCAGAAGGGATTTAAGGAAAGTCTTTAGAGAAACACATTTTATTTACTTTTTATTTTTTAAAGATTTTTATTTATTCATTTGAGAGAGAGAGGGAGAGAGAGAGAGAACAAGCTTGGAGAGGGGCAGAGGGAGAGTGAAAAGCAGGCTCCCAGCAGAGCAGGGAGCCTGATGTGGGGCTCCATCCCAGGACCCTAGGATCATGACCTGAGCCACCCAGGCACCCCTAGAGAAACACATTTTAAACTGAGTTTTAAAGTTCAACTAACATTCTTCTAAATTCAGTGTAAGAAAGAGGGCATCAGAAGCAGAGAAAACAACATGAGTGAAAAATATGGAGGTATTAAGAGTGCATAGTTTGTTCAAAGAGTGGTGACTAGTTTCATCTAGTGACAGGTTGGGGAGGGGCATAAGGGAGAAGAAAGTGGCATAAGATGGCAAAGAAAAGGCAAATTAGAGTGAATTTTTGGCAGACCAAGGGTACTGTGCAGCAGGTTTTACACTTTGTACTTTAGAGACAATGAGGAGACACTGGAATTTTTGAAGGGATGAAGTCACGTGATTAGATCTGTGGGTCAGCGAGATAAAACCTGGCCATAAGATAGCATGGATTAGAGGCAAGAGGTTGTTGAAGTAATTCATGTGAGAAACGATCAGGATCTGAACTCGGGCAGTGTCAAAACAACTGGAGGAGAGATCAGTTCAAAATCTTTTAGATGCAGGACAAGTGTTAGTGACTGAATAATAGATTTAGAAGGTGAGGAAGGACTTGTTGGTTTTACAGTGGATCACTAGGTGCCACAAAAAGGACATAAAATATATGTATAGGAACTCATCCCAATGTTCTATACGCTAACCCATGCTGACAATGATTACCTCACTAAACTTTTTTAAGACTAGCCAAAGGTTGGGGCGCCTGGGTGGCTCAGTTGGTTAAGCGACTGCCTTCGGCTCAGGTCATGATCCTGGAGTCCCTGGATCGAGTCCCGCATCGGGCTCCCTGCTCAGCAGGGAGTCTGCTTCTCCCTCTGACCGTCCTCCCTCTCCTGCTCTCTGTCTCTCATTCTCTCTGTCTCAAATAAATAAATAAAATCTTAAAAAAAAAAAAAAAAAAAGACTAGCCAAAGGTTGTCTTTTTGGATAAAGACTTTGTCCAATTCAAGTTTTCTTAAGATAATATCTGAACTCCTTTCTGTATTTCAGTAATAATTAAATTTAAACTTCAGTGTTTAAAAATAAATATAATAAAAAGTCAGGAATTTTCAGATGCACTGTATGTTTAGTTTTTGAAAGACCAAATTTCCAAAAGATACTAAGCACTAATACATGTATACGTTCATGAATACTTGAACTTCAGTGAGACATATTGAAAATTTGATGTCATAGTTTCTTTATTCATGTATGTATAGTATATACACAAAGATATATGAATATGTATTCCTATATATGTGTACATATATACAAAAAATATTTAGGACTTAATAGACTTATGTGTTAAAAGTTGTTCTATTTTTTTTAATTCTATTTATTTATTTATTTACTTCAGAGAGAGAAGGAGAGAGAAAACATGAGGCGGGGTGAGGGACAGAAGGAGAGGGAGAAGCAGACTCCCTGCTGAGCAGGGAGAAAGACATGGGGCTCGATCCCAGGACCCTGGGATCATGACCTGAGCCAAAGGCAGATGCTCAACCGACTGAACCACCCAGGTGCCCCTAAAAGTTGTCCTAAATGATTTACAAATATTGACTCATTCATTCTGCATAGTAATCCTATAAGTCAAATACTATTATTATCCCTAGTTTACAATTATGGAACCTTGAGGCACAGAGTGTTTAAGAAGCTTAAGGAAAGTCATAAAGCCAATAAGTGGCAGAGCCTGACTGAATTCAAAGGGTCTGGTTCCAGAGTACTTGGTACTTTTTTTTTTTTTTTAATGTAAGAAACTATCATTTGCCATTTTTCCTATATTTTAATATTCGGGTAAAGTGCTGTTCAGTTTTTAACACTTTAGTTATTTAAAAACTCTATATATAAAAGGAAAAAAGGAGTGTAAGATAAGTTAGGTAAAACTTTGAGCAGGAATGTGTCGGGTGAGTACTCAGTAAGTTGGTAAAACAAATACGATCTGTTCTTTGAATCTATAATAGAGTTATGGGTCTTTGACTCAGTATTCCATAGACCCTGACAAACAAATATGTATCTGCTTGCATGATTTTTACTTCGATTACTACTATGATTCAAACTTCATGTGTTTGAAATTAAAGTTTACTACATGCATAAATGTACTTGAGTGTCACAGAGACAAGTTAGTAACATTGTGATACTAAGAATAATCAATCTGTTTATAAATAATACTGCAATTTAAAAAATATCTTTTCTTTTTCCAAGAAATAATCTACACAGACGTAGAAGATTTAACAGTTTGAGAAAAGTTGAGGAAGTACAGCTTCAGTAGATTGTGTTAAGAAGTGGAAAGTACCATAGTAATTACTCTCATGGCCTCTTGAGTTCCTATTTATCTTATCATTTTGGATTGCTCCTCAGTCTCATTTTATCCAGGTTGCTTTCTTTGACAGTCCTAAACAGTCTCCTCCGTTGAAAGCCTCCCTCGCTTTAAGACCCAAGTGGGGCCATCCAAGGAAATACCTGGAACTCAAACTAAAATTGTGTTGAGCAGATTAATGGCCTAGTGCTCATGGCTCTCACTCACGGATGCTTAATGTTAAAGAACTGCCATGATTTTAATTTTTGCTACCCATATTGGTTAGGGTTCATAAATTCATCCAACAAAAATGGCTCCAGGCATCAGAGGACAAAAGGATTGATTCCAGGGATGGACATATGTGGGAAATGTTTTTTTAGTGAGCCTGGGATACTGCTCAAATGCATTGCAATGTATTCCAGTGAGAGCAGACTATTTCAGATCAGGTATGTATATGAAATGACACCTCCCTTATATCCCTATCTCCCCCCCAAAATAACACACACACATCCCTTTACTATGTTTTGTTTATTGCTTTGCAAAGAACAGGGGCTAATAAATTCTTTTTGATTTATGTGGAAAAAGAACTCCATAGAGTTTCTTCTTCGTATGGAGCAAAAGTCCAGCCACCTGGCTTCTAGCGCTCAATTCACCAGTAATTAGCCAGATGATATTGATGGAAATTCCCACCTCCCTTGGGTCTCATCTACACAAAGATATAGCACTGTGTCTTCTACTTCCTAGGATTGCTGTCATCATTAAATGCTATAACCAATGTATATTCTAGGAAAGTCTTGGTTTTTCTCAGTTGCTCTGTCCTCTTGATTCTACTAACTGTTGAAGAGTAAGTTGTGAGAAATAGAAGGGAATAATTAAATGTGTGTGTGTGTGTGTATGAGGTGCTTGTTTTTCACATTTAAAAGGTAATATATTAGTAATGGGCTTAGCTTCACACATTTTTTTTTCTCTAGAGTCACAGTGAGTTGAGCCAGTTAATTCAAAATATGAGATTTAACCATCATGAAAGGCCAACTTTGTTCCTAGAATATTGAACAAAGGTTATCACTCATTGACTCTACAGGAAATATTATGACATAGTTTCTAGTGGCCTGAAACAAATGACAGATAACAATGACAACAGTAACAAATATTAGCATAACACCATTTATAAAAGACCTTTCACAAGCTTTACCTTGCTGAATCTTCACAACTATCCTGGGAGGTAGAGGTCATTACTATTTCCATTCCATAAATAGGGAAATGGGCCAAGAGAGATAAACTTCCCCAGTACCACACAGTGAGGAAGGGACAGCTGTGACTTTGACCTGGGTCATCTGAAATCAGATTCTGGGCTGTTCTCACTATACTGCATTTCATTCCTCCCCCCCCCCAAAAAAACAATGCTTTTTATTAAAAAAAAAAAAAAAAGTATCATCTAATTTTTTTTTCCCTGGTAGTTCCCAGAGCCAGAACTGAAGCTGTTAGGAATGAGACAAGCATCTCAGAAAGGACAAAACCTAGAGATAATACAAGTATGGATAGCATAGCCAGAATACTTGCTTCATGCCAGATGTTGCTATAAGGACTTTGCACATATCAGTCCTTTTAATGCTTATAAAAACCTGGAGTCCTAAGACATAACATGCCTCTCCTCACCCACGCACACTGAGAGGTTAAATAACCTGCTTAGGCCTGTGCAGTGAATTAGCTAAACATTTGCTTTTGCACCTAGAAAACCTGGCTTCGGAGTTGAACTACTTGCATTTTGCCTCTTCCACCAGCCTGTGTCAGATACACTCAGGGCCTCCCCAGCATCACAGTCCCAGAGAAAAGCCAAACTGGCGGGCAGAGCCGTCACAAAGAGACTAAGGTGAAAAGAAGTACACACTGATCAATGTCAACAGGTAAGAAGGCATGTGGGAGGTCTAGCAAGGCAGAGTAAGTGGATTTCTCCATGATAGACTGTTCACCGTAGGCCGTGGGCTTAGCTGTGTGGCTAGCTCATGGCAAGATTCTGGTTCCTGAGGACTCTGGGCAGAATTGGTAGCACACAATCCCAGAAAGACGAAGGAATCAAATAGTAAGTCTCACCTGGCTAGACTATGGTAGAGTAAGCCAAGGGACCAGACTGTTGGAAGGGAAATGCAAGGTTGTGTCTTACAATAAAACAAAAACAAGCAAACAGTGCAAGAGCTTTTGTACTTTGGAACGAATAAGAGAAGACACCTTCAATGTGAGTGGAGAGGAGAGCTTCTTAACCTACACGGTTAAATTCAGATTCAAGGGCAAGGACGAGACATTATGTGGTAGAAGAAATGGCTGCGCTATTAGAGTAAGTGTGTAAGTCTCCATCTGGATGTCGCCTCCTCCAAAACACCTTCCTGGATCCCCAAAACTGATTTTATTAACGCCTCTGCAATAGCAGGGCATTCTAAACACACTTACTGCTTTATACTGCAATTCGCTTTTTTTCTTTTTTAGGAATTTGGTTGAGAATTGAGTTGTTACTCAGTCTGTGTGACATAATCATCAATCTATGAAGGTACTCTTGTTTTATTAATAATTAATTAATTTCTTTGTTTATCTAATCCCTTTAGAGTTTCCATGCCCATGGCCCTCTATACAAAAGGCTGTCATTTAAATGTGCTTCCATATATCCTTTTATTTGTATAGTAAGTGGGCATTGTTGCTTTGTGTGCATGCATTTTATTTTACATGTGTGGTATTCGAGTTATTTCCGTTTTTTTTTTTCTTTTTTAATTTACCCATACTCGTTATGTGTTTTAAAGATTCATTCACATTTTTCGGTTAAGTCTAATTCTTTCCTGCTCCTGTGGCCAAGCACCCCATAGTGTGCTTCCCGGATGACGAAACCTGCATTGCCTCTTGCTTGTTGCCAAGCCCTTCAGAGCTTAGGTGAGATTTTCTGCAGCACAGTTAACAGGAGAATGATTGCTCACTCGTAGCAATTTGATTACATGTTGTGTAATTGCTCTCAAGAATGGCATGCTTTTCAAGTGTCTGTCTAGATTGGACATTCCTTGAGGGCAAGGACAGTTATCGTACTCATTTGTGTGTCCACACTGCCTAACTCAACGCAGAGAAGGTGATTAGTGTACATTTACTGGATAAATAACTGGGACCAGAGAGGCCAGTCTGTTTCATTCCCAAAGGCAAATAGCATGCTGAGATAGAAATGAGACCCATAGCCCATCAATTTACCTGTAGAAGAGAGTCTGTTTTCAGTTTACCAAGTGGCGGGAGTGGTGTGGGAGGGACTATTCAAAAGCTGCCAGAGCTTGGGTACGCTGTGTCCTGTCTTTGAACTGTTGTTTCCGCAGAGGAGTGGAAGTGCTTTCCATTATTCTGAGTAAAAAGGACATGCTCTGTGGGGCTTCCCATCATTGTTCCGAGAGCCAGCAAACTGGACTTCCAGCACCACTTCTCCCAGAAATCAACATTGTTTCCTCTCTCACTCTACCTTCCGGTTTAAAAAAAAGAGAGAGAAAAGTTCCTGTTTGTGATGAACAGAGGTCAGGTTTCTCCGTGGGAATGTTCACAAAGAATTAACATCCTTCTCCAGACAGTGTCACAGTGTCATGCAGCACGTTTTACCTTCCACGTAGGGTCCTTGTGTGGAATGTGCACAGACTGAGATATTCATTAGGGGATGACAGACTTATGGCAACATCTGGGGTCCAATGCCAGACCAGTTAGAAGATGAACATAGGTGGCCATTTAAAAGGAAATGATACACGTTCCTGGCATGAAATCCAGGCTGCGGGAGTGTGTAGCATTATTGTTTAAAACAAAACTTAAGCATTCCCAAGCATTCATCTGCGCCCTCAAACAATACAGTTCAAAACATATATGTACTTTTCCAATTATCTACGCCCAGAAAAAAATTAGACAAAAATCAAAATAATAAAATCCATCATCTGTTGTAATGTCTAATATTTAAATTTCCTACCATGTTTTTATCTCTTGCAATACCAGAAGTTTTTACTTTATATTTAATGTCTAAAATATGGGTTTTTGAAGCAGAAAGAGAAATATGTTTAATAATAGTTTGAGGGCGCCTGGGTGGCTCAGTTGGTTAAGCGACTGCCTTCAGCTCGGGTCATGATCCTGGAGTCCCGGGATCGAGTCCCGCGTCAGGCTCCCTGCTCGGCAAGGAGTCTGCTTCTCCCTCTGACCCTCCCCCCTCTCATGTGCTCTCTCTCATTCTCTCTCTCTCAAATAAATAAATAAAATCTTTAAAAATAATAATAATAATAATTTGATACTAGGAGGGAAAGGAGATGTAGCATCTGATCGTTTTTGTTTAGTACCATGAACCTAAGAGCTTCTGAGAATCTGGAAACCTGTGTTGAAGAATTGGCTTTGCTGAGTGGCTGGGTGGTCTTAGACTCCATGCCTCTGCATGAGGCTTCTGCATCTGTAAAGCAAAGGGCACTCTGGACAACACTAAAATCTGTTCTTATGGATTTGGGAAAGCCCTGGAAATTTCATTAAGTCTTAATTGTTGCCTTTGAGAGGGATTGGATCAATCTAAATATCTGACTGAGAGTTTTGCATTAGTTTTCAAATTAGTGGGATCTCCAGGAAAGCTCAGTAAAGGGATGGAAAGTTTTAGTTTTTCCATGAATCCCAGCAAGGTATATTTTCCAAGAGGAGTATTATAACATATAGCACAAGTGCAAATAAACTTGGAGAGTTCTATGTAACAATGGGCACAATTAACATTTCAAACAAAGGATAGCTTTCCCAAAACTTATAAGTCATATTCTCTAAACTTCTCCTAATGAAATTGGCTTACTGCCTGATCAAAATATCCATTAACAAGAAATATCTCAAAGATGACTTCTGAAAAATCATTAATCTCTGAAGATGTAATTAGTCATCATATATTATTTAGTAGTGGTACCGGAGGGAGATGCATCAATGTCAGAATCAATGGCCAATGCTTATTGAGTGGATAGACACACTTTTTAAGTTGTTTGTAGGGGCTGATTCAGTTAATCCTCACAAAAACCCTATCAATAGCTGCTAATATTATATTTATTTTATAGATGAGGAATTTGAGGCACAGCAAAGATAAGTAATATATGTTCAAGGCCTATAACTAATAGGGAACCGAGCTAGAATTCAACTCAAGCATCTGGTTCCAGAGTCCATGCACTGATCTATAATGCCACAATAAATGCATATCAAAAACAGGTATTAAATTTTAAGGAATTCCCCTTCCTCCCATTTCCCTTCTTCCCTCCCATCCTTTTTCCTTCTTCCCATCCTCTCTCTTTCTCTCTCTTCCCTTCATGAAATATAATCTAAACACCTACTAAGTGTTACACACTTTTAGGTACTGAGAATTCTTTTTTTTTTTAAAGATTTTATTTATTTGTTTGAGAGAGAGAGAGTGAGAGACAGAGAGCATGAGAGGGGGGGAGGGTCAGAGGGAGAAGCAGACTCCCTACTGAGCAGGGAGCCCGATGCGGGACTCGATCCCGGGACTCCAGGATCATGACCTGAGCCGAAGGCAGTCGCTTAACCAACTGAGCCACCCAGGCGCCCAGGTACTGAGAATTCTAAGGTAAAGTAAATGGGATCCTTAATCCTCAAAGTGTTCACTACTCACTTTGATAAACAGATACACATGCAAGTAAACGGATACACATGCACTCTAATAACCACCAAATAGGCACAATGGAAGAGCCCATTTGGCCCAAGGAATCTGGGAAAGAGATTCCAGAGACAATATTTAACCTGGTCTCAAAGAATATCAAGTGTAGATTGAAAGGACAGAGCATTGTCAATAGAAGGAGTTTGTGTAAAGTCCCAGAAGTTTAAAATTTCAAGGCATTTCTCTGGAGTAGCAAATACTTTGATGTGGCTTTGGTGCTCAAGCCTAAAGGATGAGAATAGATAAGTGATAGCTATATAGATAAGTGATAGCTATAGTCTCTCCTTGGTCCCTTGACAATCATCACCTCGAAATATTTTTAAATTAGTGTTTCTTTATAATTTAGATGGGGCGCCTGGGTGGCTCAGTTGGTTAAGCGACTGCCTTCGGCTCAGGTCATGATCCTGGAGTCCTGGGGTCGAGTCCCGCATCGGGCTCCCTGCTCGGCAGGGAGCCTGCTTCTCCCTCTGACCCTCCCCCCTCTCATGTGCTCTCTGTCTCTCTCATTCTCTCTGTCTCAAATAAATAAATAAAATCTTTAAAATAATAATAATAATAATAATTTAGATGATAAATAGGCTATGAAAACAACAGTTTTGCTTAAGACTCAAATCAGCTCCTTGTCAACATTCACATTTGCATTTGCATTCCTCATGATAATCCTTTGAAGTATAAGGGATGAATATCACCATGATTGCCATTTTGCAGTTCAGCACACAGAAACTCAGGGAGATAAGATGGCTTGGTGAAATTAACATTAGCACTACATGGCAGCACCGATGTTTTTCACTACTGATTCAGTTCTGTTTCCTGGTACCACACGCTGTGGCTGGACCAATGCTCCACACCATATCTTATCAACACACTGAGGTGGGCAAAGCAGAAAAATTATAGAAGTGTGGGTCTCTGATGCATCAAGAGCCAATGTATCAGTTCTATATTATTTCTAGATTTCTTGTTCTGTAATAAAAACCTATTTGTTTTAAAATGACTAAACAAACTACTAAGTAGCCTATAGTCAATTAAAACTGAAATTGTACTTCATTTAATGAAATAATATCTTAGCATTTCTTCTGTAATAGTATTTTTTTCTGATAGTTCTTAGCCAGAATATTTTTATTAGCTAACTGTGTTAAGAAAAAACTTTCAAAAAAAAAAAAACAAAACCCACAATACAAAGGAAGTATCTGTTGGGAAATGTCTTAGTTAGATCAGGCTGCCATAACAGAATTCCATAAAGTGGGGGGGTTAAAAAACATAAATTTATGTCTCATAGTTCTAGAGGCTGGGAAGTCCAAGATCAAGGTGCCAGCAAGCTTCTTCTGTTGGCTTGTAGGTGGCTGCCATCTCCCTGTGTGCTCACATGACCTCCGTGCTCACTAAGAGAGAGACAACAAGCTCTCTGATGTCTCTTCTAATAAGGGCACTAATTCCACCATGAGGGTCCCAACCTCATGAACTTTTTTATTTTTTTAAAGATTTTATTTATTTATTTGACAGAGAGAGAGAGAGAGAGAGTGAGCACAAGCAGGGGGGAAATGGCAGAGCTAGAGGGAGAAGCAGGCTCCCTGCTGAGCAGGGAGCCCGATGTGGGGCTCGATCCCAGGACCCTGGGATCATGACCTGAACCGAAGGCAGACGCTTAACTGACTGAGCCACCCAGGTGCCCGGATCATGATCTCTTTCAACTCAAAGTACTTCTCAAAGACCCCCACAAATGCCAACACACTGGGAATTAGGGCTTCGACATATGAATGGGGGGGACACAAATATTCAGTCCATAGTATGAGACGATTCTGCATGAGTCACTTGAATTCTGCATGTTTTATGAGCAGAGACATGACAGCATTTTCCTGAACTGTCCTTTCAAAGTTGTTGCAAAGCAAATAGCTTTGGAAGACAGAGATAGCGTCTCCTTCTGGAAAACCGAGCAGTTTTATTTATTTTGCAGTTTAATAAGGTAATGTCTCTTTCTGAGGCAAGATTGGAAAAATTTGCTTGCAGTCTATCATAAAAGATTGAGTCTTCCTAAACTCGGGGTTTCTCTGTTATAACACAACCCACTTTGTCATGTTGGCTTCCAGGAATTAAGGCTCAGAGAGCCAGTGCAAGAAAATGCTGTTATTCCAGCTCCTGGTATTGTTATGGGTAATAAACGGTCTTTTGTCTTACCCAGGTCTTATGTTTTTGCCCATATCCATAAATCTGTGGCAGGTTAACTTTTAGCTTGTACGCTGGGTAAAATCTCAAATCCCGCACAGCTCTTGACAATAGCTAAACCAGAAAACCATATTGTGATAAGTAAAGAAAAAAGTACATATGCATATATAAATAACTAAGTCAAAGTAAAGTTCAGCATTGATGCTGCATTCCATATTTTAATGTTCCAATTATTATTACATCCAAGGCTCTCATTAACATCATAGTCAGAAGCTATCTCGAAATAATCCGGAGTCAAACCATTCAGCAAAGAAGGCCTCATCATAGGAAGAACAAACTCTCCTTGATGGAAATAGCTTACATATTAATAAAACACTTGACACATTTTTAATCTAAACCAATCTAATCAAACATCATGTATTAATTGATTAAACTATTCCTTTATTGAACACAGTTTATTTGCCTGCTATGTATAGACCGCTCACAGCTGCAGTGGGAATTTCTCTTGGCACTAAGGACTGTAGTAATGCAAAAAATAGTGAAAGTCCCTGAGCTCAGGAAACCCAAATTCTCATCTGGGAAAGAGTCAACAGTTGACAAATAAATATGATTCCAGATAGGAAAAACTATATTGATGAGAAAAAAGTCACAACGGGATAGAGACTAATAAGGGTCAATGGAGGACATGCAATATAGAGGAAGCCCTTTTTGAGAAGATGATGTATGAGCCAGAGACCTGAAAGAGTAAGTCATGTGATTTGGGGAGAAGAGCCTTCCAAACTCACAAAATCAGCCAGTCAGGAACAGGAATGAATGTAGCTTGTTCTAGGAAAAGCAAAAAGGCCAGTGTGACAGAAGCAAAGGAACCAAGTGAAAAGTGGTAGGAGACAAAATTGGAGCTGAAAGCAGGGACCCACTCATGTGTGACCTTGGAGGCCTTGGTAAGGACCCAGACTTTATGGTAAGTGTGATAGAAAGCTATTCAAGCATGTTAGCAGAGGATGTTTGTCCAGTGAATAGACTGTATAAGGGTAAACATGCTATCACACTGCACCAGATATTATAAGAGAAGATGGTGGTGATGATTACAAGAGGTGATGAGAGAAGCAGTTAAAAATGCCATTTTGGAGGTATATTTTGAACATAATAGTTACTGATAGACTGGATATGTGGTGTGAGAAAAAGACTTTATTCAAGGATGATTTCCAGGTTTTTGCCTAAGCAATGGACTGAGTGGTGGTGCCTCTAAGATAAGGAAGAAGTGGGAGGAGTCAGTTTTGTGGAAGAAATCATGAGTTCTTTTTTTGCCACAAGAAGTTGAATTTTCTATAATACATCGAGGTGGGGATGTTGAGTGGGCAGGTTCTAGGGTCTAGGTAGGTTCTGGCTATCTCTTGCTGTGTAACAAAACCCCCAAAGCTTATGACTTAAAATGACAGCAACATGAATTTTGTTTCAAACCCACAATTTGAGTAGTTCTTGATGGGGACTTGTTTCTGCTTTATTTGGCATCTGCTACGGAAACTAGAAGACTGTAGGCTGAAATCATCTAAAGCCTCACTTACTCACCTGTTGGATGGTTGATGATAATGGACATCTGCTATCTGCTGGGCGGGGCCAAACTCCTACACATGGCCTAACCACGTGGCTGCTTGACTTCCTTGCAGCCTGGTGGCTGGGTTCCAACAGTACACATACTGAGAGAGAGAGAGAGAGAGCCAGGGCAAAACTGTATCACCTTTCCTAACCTAGTCTCAGGAATCCTACAGCTTTACTTTTGCCTCTTCTATTCATTAGAAGTGAGTCACTGAGGTTGGCTAATATTCAAAGCGAGGGGAGTTATATTTCATCCCACCATGTGGTAAGCAAAATATTTGTGGAAGTGTTTTAAAAACCATCACAGCTAAAGAAATAAATTTGGGAATCATTGGCACATTGATGACATTTATGCCTATTAGAAGGATGGATTTGCTTAGGGAGAGTGTTAGGTCAGAGGGGAAAGAAGGCTAAACAAAGCCATGGAGGATACCAACATTTAGAGTCTCTTGGAGAAAGAGGAGCCAGAGAAAGAGACTAAAAAGGAGAAGCCATTGAGGTAGGGAAAAAACCAAGAGAACACTTGGTCCTAAAAGCCAAAAGATGAAAAGTGTTTCACAAAAGAGAAAAAAATGTGTCAAATACTACTGATGGCTTACATATGTCTAGTAAGGTGAAGACTGGAAACTAGATGTTGTAAGATGCAGGTTTTGGGGGACTTTGACAAGAGCAATTTCAGCTGCATGATGAGAACACAAACTTGCTTAGAATGATTTAAAGAGAGAATTGGGAGATAAGAATGCAAAGACCATTTGCCAGTCTTCATACGTTTTTCACTGTACAAGGCCCCATAAGGTCATAATATAGAAGATAAGGTGGGGAGCTAAGGCAAAGCATAAGTGTAGGGGAGATCATTTGAGCAGGGTGTTTATTTTTGGCTGTCATTGAAAATAATCCGTCAGGGCACATTGACTGTACTTTTTCCCTCAGTGAATTTTTGATGGCCGAATTATCTCATTTTAACATGTAGGTAGGACTATATACATTGATTCTTAAGACTGACTCGAGGGGCTCCTGGGTGATTCAGTCGGTTAAGTGATTGCCTTTGGCTTGGGTCATGATCTCAGGGTCCTGGGATCGAGCCCTGTGTCAGGCTCCCTGCTCCGCGGGAAGCCTGCTTCTCCCTCTCCCACTCCCCCTGCTTGTGTTCCCTCTTTCACTGCATCTCTCTCTGTCAAATAAATAAATAAAATCTTAAAAAAAAAAAAAAAGACTGACTTGAAATAGTTCTTATATCCCGACACGGCCAGTAGGAGACACCTCTTATGCCAAGACATTGACAGCAGGAGATTTTCAGTGAACAGTCTGAAAACAAAGCAGTGTCTTATTAACTACAGGTCACATTCTCAGTGAAAAGCAGAGGCAAGAACCTATTGCATATAAGCACATTTTCAGTTGTTAATTTGGGTTAAATTTCTTTTTCATTTTAAGCAGAGAAACAAGCCGTTCAAAATGGATCTTATGCACATTTTTAACCCTAATTTCTCAAACTATCCTATAAAATTATAAATTAGGTCAATCACATTTTCTAGGTAAGAATGTTAATAAGAGCTCACACTTAGTACCTACTTTTTAGTGATCACTGATCTTACTGTACTATTTCCAATCACTCTTTAAAAGACCTGTACTCCTGAAACAAATAATACATTATATGTTAATAAAATAAATAAAATATGTAATGTTTAATCTCATCATAATGTTATGAGATGGGTTCATCCTACAAATAAGGAAACTGAAGCTCAGAGGGATCAAATGACTTGCTTAGAGTCAGACAATCAGGTGGTAGAGCCAGGCTAGAGAGAAATTTAAATCAGAGTCTGGACTCCTAATTACTAGGCTCTTTTACCAGAAAAGGCAAGTAAACTGCAACTGCTTTTCAACAAGAATTTTTTAAGTGACCAAATACAATTTTATTGAAGTATTTAAAAAGTGCCCCTCTCAGCTGAGAAAAGAATGTGAAATTCTCAGCCCCATGGATGACTTTTTTTTTAAGTGTAGAAAAAAAAAAAAAACATACTGCAGTGTTCTAATTAAAGATACACCAACACATGGGGAATGCCAATTACCTCTGTACTTTCAGAGAGCAGAGAGTTCTTTCTTGAAAGCAGCTTTGTTTGAAAGACAAATACTAGGAAGGAAAAGTATTGGTAAAGTCTCATCAGGAGGCAAGCTCTGTTCTCTGGGCGGGCAGCCATCTACCAGTTAGTTCTCAGAATTTTTAGGATGCTGGCTTTCTCCAAACTGGAGTTAAAGGAAAGTCATCTGACTCAGGGATATCAATTAGGCCAGGGGGGCCAAAACCCTGTGGGATTAGGATGAGAGCCCAAAGACCTTGGTATGGCTCATTTCCTTACCCATCAGCCCATTGGCATCCAGATAGCAAATAGTATTTAATTCAATTCAAAATATATATATTATGCAGCTACTATGTATTGGCACAATTTGTGGTCCTGGGATACAAGATGAAGGAGACCAAGTCCCCCAAGAAGCTGACAGCCTCTCTAACATGGAAGAAAAACAAGTAAACAGGTCATTTAAAGTATACAGTAGGTACAATTATTATTATTGGGGGGCAGAGGGTAATTTAAGAGCAGGTGATAGTTCAATTAGGCTTTGAATGATAAATATTGATGTTTTATAGTATCTAAGTTGGAATAGGGACAGAACAGTCATTCGGTTGAAAGAACACACAAAAAGTTTTTGAAAGACAGAACAGAAACATGTACATTACTGTTTTAGTAATAGTAATACATTTAGTTAATACATATTCTCTGTAATATAGTCAAACAATATGTAAATAAGAAAGTAAAGAAATCTGAAATCCCAGTATTCAGACAATCGTTATCATGTTTCCATGAGGGGATCACTACGAGAGTAACACTTGTGGCCTCTCTTCCCCCTCGCTCACTCTTTCCTATAAAATGAGAATTGTTTTATCTGATCATGAGCAGAGCCTTTCATAGAATTTACATTATTGATATGTTCAGCTCTGTTTCTACTTCCAAGCAGCAAGCACATGTTCTAGAGATAGACTTGAAGACTCATCACTCTCTGTTCCCACTGCTGGAGACTAAATGGACATGAAGAGTAAAATTTCCCCTTATGATGTCTGGGTAGGAGTCAAGCGTGCAGAATTAGAATCTCCTTTGGGTGGTTGGTTCATCCTGAGGTGACACCCTGATGGAAATACTGGGAAATGCATCTGGTCCTATGACCAACTCATATTCTTCATTCCCGAGCTAGCAGCATAAAAGCTTATAGACACCTGCTTTCTGTTTTTATTTGTCAATTGTTTCATGTATACTTATCATTTATAAGACAGAAATAATCTTGCCACAGAAAGTTCATATAAGAATTACTTGGCATAAAACATTAATGCTGCCTATCTAGTTTGGCACATATTTGGCGAGGAGTAGAAGTTAGTTCCTCTCTCTTTCATGTTCTTGCTCTAAAAAACATTTAGAATTTTAGAGGCAGAGATTTCCAAAGAGATCTTGATCTCCTCCAGCCTCTCTAGTAATGTGTGATCCTGTTCCAGAGTTCTGTGTTTGAAAGAGTCTAGTGAAAGGTAATTTACTATTTTGTAATTAACCCTAAATTTCAGACTAATTTAAATCCTTTCCACAGATGAGAAGTTTTAATCATTGGAAAGTTCTATACACCAAACCATCCATCAGTGTTCTGGAGTCTGCCTGCTGGAGAGACATAGTAAGTCTACCATTTCTACTACTTGGTTGGTAATCATTCAGATATCATGCCTTCTTTCCCTCAGTTTTTTCAGCCATTCCTTGGTCAGTATTGGACACATAGTAATTGCTCAGAATTGATAAACTAAGCTCCAGTGTCATACATAGTAACTGTCTACTTAACATTTATCTCCATTTGAAAGGAATAGCTCAAATTTAGCATATTCAAAATGTTACCCTTGATTTACTCCCCAATCCTCCACTCCTACTTCTAATCTTTTTCATCAAAACAAAACACCTCTATTTGTCCCAAGAGCAGTTTTTGGATCCTCTCTTTTATAAACAATGTGCAATCAAAGAGCAAATCTGGGCATACCTTTAGTTATACTGCTAAAATATCTCTCAAATCCATCCACCTATCTCCCTTCATCTTCACCACCTGCACCATAGTCCTAGACACCGTTATATCTGCCTGGACACTTATAACGACCTTCTCATTGCTTTCCCAATTCTACTCTTACCCCTCTCCAATGCAACTTTCATACAACAGAGTAATCATTTTAAAATTAAAAAAAAAACATTTTGTTGTTCTCCAGCTTAACATTCTACAAGAGCCTTTCATTGTATTTAGAATAAGATCCAAAAAAAAATTACCATATCTCACAAATCTCTGCTTATTTCTCTACCATCATCTTGTACAATTTCTTTCCTTTCTATCTCTATTTCTCCATACTATCCTTTTTCCATTTTTGTTCTTGAAACAAGATTTTTCCAATACAGGGCCTCTGAACATTCTGTTTGCTCTACCTAGCTGGACTTCCCCTCTTCTTGTTGTATGTTCTTTCTACTCCTTATAACTCCACTGATGCGAATTCGCAGAGAGGCTTTGTCTAACCAACATAGGTAAAGTAGTTCCCTCCCCTATATAATTATTGTCTGTCTCATCACCCTTCTACATTTTTTTCTGGCACTTATCACTATCAGAAATTATCTTGTTACCTGTTGGTTTACTTTTTATTGCCAGTTTTTCCTCATAGCATATTTCTTGTTCATCACATTATCCCTAATATCTATAACATTGCCTGGCATATAGTAGATGTGAAATCAATATTGTTGAAAGAGTGAGTAAATGAGGTATGTTTAGAGTCTTGGATATTTGAAATATGGATTTCAGAGATAGAAAATCTATAGATGATGAGAAGGTCTAAATTGTTGTCATAAAAGTGGAGAAGAATTAAAGTTTCCTGATGTGAAGAGGTTAAAGTACATAGGATCTAAGAAACTGGATGGTCATCCATATGGACAATCACCCAGACTGAGGATGGATCTTGGGTGGGAGGAAAGTGTCTAATTTGTGTGCTTCTATTCTTGCCTTTAAAAAATTTTAATCCCAGTAGAGTTAACATACAGTGTTATATTAGTTTCAGGTGTACAATATAGTGATTCAACAATTCTATACATTACTCAATGCTTGTCATGTTAAGTGTACTTTTAATCTCCTTCACCTATTTCACCCACCACCCCACCCACTTCCCCACTGGTAACTGTCAGAAAGTTCTCTATAGTTAAAGAGTCTATTTTTTGTCTCTTTTTTCCTTTGTTCATTTGTTATTTTTCTTAAATTCCATATATGAATGATATATGGTATTCATCTTTGACTGATGTATTTCAGTTAGCATTATACTCTGTAAGTCCATCGATGTTGTTGCAAATGGCAAGATTTCATTAGTTTTTATGACTAATATTCTACTGTATATATACATTGAACCACCTTTGTATCCCAGGAATAAATCCCATTTGATTGTGGTGAATGATTTCATTAATCTATTGTTGGATTTGGTTTGCTAATATTTTGTTGAGGATTTTTTCATCTATGTTCATCAGAGATATTGGCCTGTTGTTCTCCTTCTTTTGTAGCGTCTTTATCTGGTTTTAGTATCAGGGTAATGCCGGCTTTATTGAATGAATTAGGAATTTTTCCTTCCTCTTTGGTTTTTGGAATATTTTGATAATAATATGTATTAACTCTTCTTTATATGTTTGGTAGAATTCACCTGTGATGCTGTCTTGTCCTGGACTTTTGTTTGTTGGGAGTTTTTTGATTACTGATTCAATTTCATTGCTAGTCTATTCCAATTTTCTATTTCTTCCTGATTCAGTTTTTGAGGTTATATGTTTCTAGTAATTTATCAATTTATTCTAGGTTGTCCAATATTTTGCATATAATTTTTCATTATGTTCTCTTATAATCCTTTGTATTTCTGTGGTGTCAGTTGTTCTTTCCCCCTTCCACCTCTGATTTCTGTTTGAGTCCTCTCCCTTGGTTGTGTTATTGTTTGTGGGGTTTTTTTCCTTCTTTCTTTCCTTTTTTTTTTTTTTTTTATGAGTCTGCCTAGAGGTTTAACAATTTTGTTGACTCTTTCAAAGAACTAGATCCTGGTTTCATTGATCTGTTCCATTGTTTTTGCTTTTTAGTTTCTATTTCATTTATTTCTAATCTAACCATCATTATTTCCTTCCTTATGCTGATTTGGGGTTTTGTTTGTTCTGTTTTTCTAGCCCTTTTAGGTGTAAGTTAGGTTGTTTAAGATTTTTCTTACTTTTTGAGGTAGGTCTGCATTGCTATAAACTTCCCTCTTAGAACAATTTTTTTTACATCCCAAAGATTTTGGACCACTGTGTTCTCATTTTCATTTGTCTCCATGTATTTTTTAATTTCCGCTTTGATTTCTTGGTTAATCCATTCATTGTTTAGTAGCATGTTATTTAATTTCTATGTATTTGTGTTCCTTCCAGATTTTTTCTTTTGGTTGATTTCTAGTTTCATAGCATTGTGGTCAGAAAAGATGCATCGTACAACTTCCATCTTTTTTAATATTGTTGAAACTCATTTTGTGGCCTAATATGTGATCTATTCTGGAGAATGTTTCATGTGCACTTGAAAAGAATGTGTATTCTGCTGTTTTAGGATGGAATGTTCTGAATATCTCTGTTTTGATCCATCTGGTCCAATGTGTCATTCAAAGTCATTGTTTCTTTGCTGATTTTCTGTTTGAATGATCTGTCCATTGATGTAAGTGGGGTGTTAAAGTGCTCCATTATTATTGTATTACTATCAGTTATTGCCTTTATGTTTATTATTAGTGGCTTTATGTATTTGGGGGTTTCCATGTTAGGTGAAAAATACTTACAATTTTTATATCTTTTTTTTGAACTGCTACCTTTATGATTACATAGTGTCTTTCTTTGTCTCTTGTTACAGTCTTTATTTTGTAGTCTATTTTGTCCAACATAAATATTGATAATCCAGCTTTGTTTTCACTGCCATTTGCATAATAAATGCTTTCCCATCCCTTCACTTTCAATCTGTATGTGTCTTTAGGTCTGAAATGAGTCTCTTGAGGGCAGCATATATATGGGTCTTACTTTTTTTTTTTTATCCATTCAGTCACTCTATGTCTTTTGATTAGAGTGTTTGGTCCATTTACATTCCAAGTAATTATTGAGGGTATGTACTTATTGCCATTTTGTTTCTTGTTTTATGGGTTTTTTTTTTCCTTCTTTTCCTTTCTACTCTTGCTCTCTTCTCACATTTTGCTGGCTTTCTTTAGTGATATACTTGGATTCCTTTCTCTTTATTTTTGCATATCTATTACTGGTTTTTTATTTGTGTATACCATTAGGTTTGTATATAACATTTTCTGTGTATAACAATCCATATTAAGTTGATGGTCACTTACGTTTGAACCCATTCTTTACTACTCTCCTCCTCATCACACACATTTTAGGTATATGGTGTCATATTTTACATTTTATTTTGTGAATGTCTTGACTGATTTTTATAGATATACTTAACTTTATACTGCTTTTGTGCTTCTTACTTTTCTTTTTTTTTTAATGTTTTTTTATTTATTTAACAGACAGACAGAGCAAGAGAGGGAACACAAGCAGGGGGAGTGGGAGAGGGAGAAGCAGGCTTCCCGCAGAGCAGGGAGCCCGATGCGGGGCTCTATCCCAGGACCCTGGGATTATGACCTGAGCCGAAGGCAGACGCTTAACGACTGAGCCTCCCAGGCGCCCCTGCTTCTTACTTTTCTTAATCCTGCTTATGGACTTTCCTTTCCACTCACAGAGTTCCCTTTAACCTTTCTTGTAGGGCTGGTTTAGTGGTCATAAATTTTTTTAGCTTTTGTTTGTCTTTATCTCTCCTATTGAAGGGTATTCTTGGCTGCAGGTTTTTTGGGTTTTTTTTGTTTTGTCTTTCAGCACTTTGAATATATCATGCCACTCTTTTCTGGCCTGTATAGTTTCTGCTGAAAAATCAGCTAGCTGACAGCCTTAAAGGGTTTCCCTTCTATGTAACTGTTTTCTTTTCTCTTGTTCCTTTTAAAATTCTCTCTTTATCACTACTTTTTGTCATTTTCATTACTATATGTCTTGGTGTGGACCTCCTTTGGTTGATTTTGTAGGGGGCTCTCTGTTCCTCCTGGATCTGGATTTCTGTTTCCTTCCCCAGATCCAGGTAGTTTTCAACTATTATTTCTTCAAATATATTTTCTGCCCCCCTTTTTTCTCTCTTCTTCTTCTAGGATCCCTATAATGCAAATGTTATTATGCCTGATGTTGTTGCTGAGATCCCTTAGCCTATTCTGAATTCTTATTATTCTTTTTTCTCTCTCCTGTTCAGCTTGATTGCTTTCCATTACTGTGTCCTCCAGGTACTGATCCATTCTTCTGCTTCTTCTAGTATACTATTTATTCTATGTAGTATATTTTTATTTTTATTTTTTTAAGATTTTATTTATTTATTTATTTGAGAGAGAGAGAAAGAGAGAGAGCACAAGAGAGGGGAGGGTCAGAGGGAGAAGCAGACTCCCCGCTGAGCAGGAGCCCAATGTGGGACTCGATCCCAGGACTCCAGGATCACGACCTGAGCCAAAGGCAGTCACTTAACCAGCTGAGCCACCCAGGCACCCTGTAATGTATTTTTAATTTCAATTGTTGAGTTCTTCATCTCTGATTGATTCTTTTTTTTTTACATTTTTTTAAATTTTATTATGTTATGTTAATCACCATACATTACATCATTAGTTTTTGATGTAGTGTTCCATGATTCATTGTTTGCATATAACACCCAGTGCTCCATTCAGTAAGTGCCCTCTTTAATACCCAACACCAGGCCAACACATTCCCCCAACCCCCTCCCCTCTGGAACCCTCAGTTTGTTTCTTAGAGTCCATAGTCTCTCATGGTTTGTCTCCCCCTCTGATTCCCCCCGTTCATTTTTCGATTCCTACTATCTTCTTTTTTTTTTTTAACATATAATGTATTATTTGTTTCAGAGGTACAAGTCTGTGATTCAACAGTCTTACACAATTCACAGCGCTCACCATAGCACATACCCTCCCCAATGTCTATCACCCAGCCACACCCTCCCTCCCACCCCTCACCACTCCAGCAACCCTCAGTTTGTTTCCTGAGATTAAGAATTCCTCGTATCAGTGAGATCCTATGATACATGTCTTTGATTGACTTATTTCGCTTAGCCTAATACCCTCCAGTTCCATCCACGTCATTGCAAATGGCAAGATTTCATTCCTTTTGATGGCTGCATCATATTCCATTGAATGTATATACCACACCTTCTTTATCCATTCATCTGTCGATGGACATCTTGGCTCTTTCCACAGTTTGGCTATTGTGGACATTGCTGCTATAAACATTGGGCTGCACATACCCCTTCGGATCCCTACATTTGTATCTTTGGGGTAAATACCCAGTAGTGCAATTGCTGCATTGTAGGGCAGCTCTATTTTCAACTTTTTGAGGAACCTCCATACTGTTTTCCAGAGTGGCTGCACCAGCTTGCATTCCCACCAATAGTGTAGGAGGGTTCCCCTTTCTCCGCATCCCTGCCAACATCTGTCATTCCCTGACTTGTTAATATTAGCCATTCTGACTGGTGTGAGGTGATATCTCATTGAGGTTTTGATTTCCCTGATGCCAAGCGATGTTGAGCACTTTTTCATGTGTCTGTTGGTCATTTTGAGGTCTTCTTTGCAAAAATGTCTGTTCATGTCTTCTGCCCATTTCTTGATTGGATCATTTGTTCTTTGGGTGTTGAGTCTGATAAGTTCTTTATAGATTTTGGATACTAGCCCTTTATCTGACATGTCATTTGCAAATATCTTCTCCCATTCTGTCGGTTGTCTTTTGGTTTTGTTGACTGTTTCTTTTGCTGTGCAAAAGCTTTTTATCTTGATGAAGTCCCAATAGTTCATTTTTGCCCTTGCTTCCTTTACCTTTGGCGATGTGTCTAGGAAGAAGTTGCTGCAACTGAGGTAGAAGAGTTGCTGCCTGTGTTCTCCTTTAGGATTTTGATGGATTCCTGTCTCACATTTAGGTCTTTCAACCATTTTGAGTCTATTTTTGTGTATGGTGTAAGGAAATGGTCCAGTTTCATTCTTCTGCATGTGGCTGTCCAATTTTCCCAACACCATTGGTTGAAGAGACTGTCTTTTTTCCATTGGACATTCTTTCCTGCTTTGTCGAAGATTAGTTGACCCTAGAGTTGAGGGTCCATTTCTGGGCTCTCTATTCTGTTCCATTGATCTATGTGTCTGTTTTTGTGCCAGTCCCATACTGTCTTGATGATGACAGCTTTGTAATAGAGCTTTAAGTCCGGAATTGTGAGGCCACCAGCTTTGCTTTGCTTTTTCAACATTCCTCTGGCTATTCAGGGTCTTTTCTGGTTCCATATAAATTTTAGGATTATTTGTTCCATTTCTTTGAAAAAAGTGGATGGTATTTTGATAGGGATTGCATTAAATGTGTAAATTGCTCTAGGTAGCATTGACATCTTAACAATATTTGTTCTTCCAATCCATGAGCATGGAACGTTTTTCCATTTCTTTGTGTCTTCCTCAATTTCTTTCATGAGTATTTTATAGTTTTCTGAGTACAGATTCTTTGCCTCTTTGGTTAGATTTATTCCTAGGTATCTTATTGTTTTGGGTGCAATTGTAAATGGGATCAACTCCTTAATTTCTCTTTCTTCTGTCTTGTTGTTGGTGTATAGGAATGCCACTGATTTCTGTGCATTGATTTTATATCCTGCCACTTTACTGAATTCCTGTATGAGTTCTAGCAGTTTTGGGGTGGAGTCTTTTGGGTTTTCCACATAAAGTATCATGTCATCTGCAAAGAGTGAGAGTTTGACTTCTTCTTTGCCGATTCGTATGCCTTTTATTTCTTTTTATTGTCTGATTGCTGTGGCTAGGACTTCCAATACTATGTTGAATAGCAGTGGTGATAGTGGACATCCCTGCCGTGTTCCTGACCTTCGGGGGGAAGCTCCCAGGTTTTCCTGATTGAGAATGATATTCGCTGTAGGTTTTTCATAGATGGCTTTTATGATAATTGAGGTACGTACCCTCTATCCCTATACTCTGAAGAGTTTTGATCAAGAAAGGATATTGTACTTTGTCAAATGCTTTTTCTGCATCTATTGACAGGATCATATGGTTCTTGTTCTTTCTTTTATTAATGTATTGTACCACATTCATTGATTTGCAGATGTTGAACCAACCTTGCAGCCTAAGGAAAAATCCCACTTGGTCGTGGTGAATAATCCTTTTAATGTACTATTGGATCCTATTGGCTAGTATTTTGGTGAGAATTTTTACATCCACGTTCATCAAGGATATTGGTCTATAATTCTCCTTTTTGATGGGGTCTTTGTCTGGTTTGGGGATCAAGGTAATGGTGGCCTCATAAAACGAGTTTGGAAGTTTGCCTTCCATTTCTATTTTTTGGAGCAGTTTCAGAAGAATAGGTATTAATTCTTCTTTAAATGTTTGGTAGAATTCCCCTGGGAAGCCATCTGGCCCTGGGCTTTTGTTTGTTGGGAGATTTTTGACCACTGCTTTAATTTCCCTAGTAGTTATATGTCTGTTCAGGTTTTCTATTTCTTCCTGGTTCAGTTTTGGTAGTTGATACATCTCTAAGAATGCATCCATTTCTTCCAGATTATCTAATTTGCTGGCATATAGTTGCTCATAAAATGTTCTTATAATTGTTTGTATTTCTTTGGTGTTGGTTGTGATCTCTCCTCTCATTCATGATTTTATTTATTTGGGTCATTTCTCTTTTCTTTTTGATAAGTCTGGCCAGGGGTTTATCAATCTTATTAATTCTTTCAAAGAACCAGCTCCTAGTTTCATTGATTTGTTCTACTGTTCTTTTGGTTTCTATTTCATTGATTTTTGCTCTGATCTTTATTATTATTTCTCTTCTCCTACTGGGTTTAGGTTTTATTTGCTGTTCTTTCTCCAGCTCCTTTAGGTGTAGTGTTAGGTTGTGTATTTGAAACCTTTCTTATTTCTTGAGAAAGGCTTGTATTGCTTTATACTTTTCTCTTAGGACTGCCTTTGTTGCATCCCAAAGATTTTGAACAGTCGTGTTTTCATTTTCATTTGTTTTCATGAATTTTTTTAATTCTTCTTTAATTTTCTGGTTGACCCATTCATTCTTTAGTAGGATGCTCTTTAGTCTTCATGTATTTGAGTTCTTTCCGACTTTCCTCTTGTGATTGAGTTCTAGATTCAAAGTATTGTGGCCTGAAAATATGCAGGGAATGATTCCCAATCTTTTGGTACCAGTTGAGACCTGATTTGTGACCTAGGATGTGAGCTATTCTGGAGAATGTTCCATGGGCACTAGAGAAGAATGTGTATTCTGTTGCTTTGGGATGGAATGTTCTGAATATATCTGTGAAATCCATTTGGTCCAGTGTGTCATTTAAAGTCTTTATTTCCTTGTTGATCTTTTGCTTAGATGATCTGTCCATTTCAGTGAGGGGGGTATTAAAGTCCCCTACTATTATTGTATTGTTGTTGATGTGTTTCTTTGCTTTTGTTATTAATTGGCTTATATAACTGGCTGCTCCCATGTTAGGGGCATAGATATTTACAATTGTTAGATCTTCTTGTTGGATAGACTCTTTAAGTATGATATAGTGTCCTTCCTCATCTCTTATTACAGTCTTTGGTTTAAAATCTAATTTGTCTGATATAAGGATTGCCACCCCAGCTTTCTTTTGGTGTCCATTAGCACGGTAAATGGTTTTTCACCCCCTCACTTTCAATCTGGAGGTGTCTTTATGTCTAAAATGCTACAATGCATATAGTATATCGATGGGTCCTTTTTTTTTTTTTATCAAATCTGATAGCCTGTGTCTTTTGATTGGGGCATTTAGCCCATTTACATTCAGGGTAACTATTGAAAGATATGAATCTACTGCCTTTGTATTGCCTGTAAGGTGACTGTTACTGTATATTGTCTGTGTTCCTCTTTGGTCTCTGTTGCTTTTAGGCTCTCTCTTTGCTTAGAGGACCCCTTTCAATATTTCTTGTAGGGCTGGTTTCATGTTTGCAAGTTCCTAATTTTTTGTTTGTCCTGGAAGCTTTTTATCTCTCCTTCCATTTTCTGTCTTTTTTTTTTTAAAGATTTTATTTATTTATTTGAGAGAGAGAGAATGAGAGACAGAGAGCATGAGAGGGAGGAGGATCAGAGGGAGAAGCAGACTCCCCACCGAGCAGGGAGCCCGATGTGGGACTCGATCCCGGGACTCCAGGATCATGACCTGAGCCGAAGGCAGTCGCTTAACCAACTGAGCCACCCAGGTGCCCTCTCCTTCTTTTTTCAATGACAGCCTAGCTGGATATAGTATTCTTGGCTGCATATTTTTCTCATTTAGTGCTCTGAAGATATCCTGCCAGTCCTTTCTGGCCTGCCAGGTCTCTGTGGATAGGTCTGTTGCCAATCTAATGTTTCTACCATTGTAGGTTACAGATCTCTTCTCCCGAGCCACCTCCAAGATTTTCTCTTTGTCTCTGAGACTCATAAGTTTTACTATTAGATGTCAGGGTGTTGATCTATTTTTATTGATTTTGAGAGGGGTTCTCTGTGCCTCCTGGATTTTGATGCCTGTTTCCTTCCCCAAATTAGGGAAGTTCTCTGCTACAATTTGCTCCAATATACCTTCTGCCCCTCTCTCTCTTTCTTCTTCTTCTGGGATCCCAATTATTCTAATATTATTTCGTCTCATGGTATCACTTAACTCTCGAATTCTGCCCTCATGATCCAGTAGTTGTTTATCTCTCTTTTTCTCAGCTTCTTTATTTTCCATCATTTGGTCTTCTATATCACTAATTGTCTCTTCTGCCTCATTTATCCTAGCAGTTAGAACCTCCGTTTTTGATTGCACCTCATTAATAGCCTTTTTGATTTCGACTTGGTTAGATTTTAGTTCTCTTATTTCTCCAGAAAGGGTTTCTCTAATATCTTCCATGCTTTTTTCAGGCCAAGCTAGTATCTTTAAAATCATCATTCTGAACTCTAGTTCCAACATCTTACTAATGTCCATATTGATTAGGTCCTTGGCAGTCGGTACTGCCTCTTGTTCTTTTTTTTTTTGAGGTGATTTTTTTCCGTCTTGTCATTTTGTTCAGAGGACAATAGATGAATGAGAGAACAAAATGCTAACAGGGTAACAACGACCCCAGAAAAATATACAGTAAAGAAATCAGAAGAGCCCTGAAACTGGGGGAAAAGAGAGGGATAGGAAGAAAAAGAAAAAAAAAAAAAGAAAAAGATAAAAAAAAGATTATGATCAGATATGATCAGGCTGGTGCATAGATCAGTGCCACACACTAGATTTTGGGCATATTTTGGTCTGTTAGAAGAAAGTGCCTCCCAAAATTTTAAAGAAAGAAAAATTATATATATACAAAAATAAGGGTAAATATGATGAAGGGATGGAATATGACTGTAAAGATGAAAATTATAAAAGATTTTATAAAAGGAATTGATAAGAAGTTGGTTGAAAAAAGAAAGAAGAGGAATTAAAAAAAAAAAAGGAGAGAATGTGATCAGGCAGGAGACTAGAACAAAGCCATACACTAGAGATTTAGTGTATATTTTGGTCTGTTAGAAGAAACTGTATCCCAAAACTTTAAAGAGAGAACAACTTATATATATACCAAAAATAAGGTTAACTGCAATGAAGGGATAGAATATGACTCTAAAAATGAAAAATAAAAAAGATTTTAAAAAAGGGATTGATAAGATGTTGGTTGAAAGGGGGAAAAAGAAAAATTCAAAAAAAAAAAAAAAGAAAAAGAAAATTAAAAAAATTAACTTTGAAAGACTAAAGAATCATGGGAAAAAAGCCATGAATTCTATGTGCTGTATTCCCCTAGTGCTGGTGTTCTGCTGTTCTCATTGATTGGTAAACTTGGTCTTGGCTGGCTGTTCTTGCTGATCTTCTGGGGGAGGGGCCTGTTGCCGTGGTTCCCAAATGTCTTTGCCGGAGGCGGAATTGCCCTGCCCTTGCTGGTCCGGGCTAAGTAATCTGCTCGGGTTTGCTCTCGGGAGCTTTTGTTCCCTGCAAGTTTCCCTACAGCTTTGGAGGATGAGAGTGAAAATGGCGGCCTCCCAATCTCTGCCCAGAGGAGCAGAGAATTCGGGGCCCTGCTCCTCAGTGACCCCCAGAGAAAAGCAGTCAATCACTCCTGTCTCCCTGGTCTCTGGCTGCACTCCGTGCCCACCTGGCCTGTGACCGAACATTTCTAGCACCTGACCCCGTTTGGAGTCTCCAAACCCAGCAGATCCCTGTGGTGCACTCCCGTGCCACTCTTCCCCAGGGGAGGAAGTGGAGTCTCCCCAGATCTGCCACTTGTTGGGTCCCTGCTGGAGGAGCAGTGGACCGACTGTGCCGCAGGTCACAGTTTATGGCAACCCCGAGTGGAGAGCCTGCTCCTTGGCTGCGTCTCTGCAGCCGGCTTCCCTGCTCCAATACCTGGGAGCTCTGCCACACTCAGGCACCCCCAGTCTTCCTGTGACCCCGAGGGTCCTGAGACCACACTGTGCCAGCGAGGGTTCTACCCTTAGTGCCACTCCAGTTCCACTCCAGTGGCTGCTTAGCCACTGGAGCGACGTCCCTCAGCAGAGCCGACTTCTGAAAGTTCTGATTTTGTACTCCACTCTCTATCACTTGCCGGTAGTGGCTGACAGAGTCTCCTTCCCCCTGCCATCTATCTTCCCGAATATCGCCTCGGATTCACTTCTCCACACGTCCTACCTTCCAGAAAGTGTTCGCTTTTCTGTTCAGAGAGTTACCGCTCTTCTTTTCTTCTATCTCCTGTTGAGTTCTTAGGTGTTCAGAATGGTTTGCTCCCTATCTAGCTGAATTCCTGGGACCAGATGAAATTTAGGTCTCCTATTCCTCTGCCATCTTGCTCCTCCCTCTGATTGATTCTTTTTTATGCTTTCTTACTCTTTGTTCAAGGTCTCACTGAGGTTCTCCACTCTTCTCAATTCCAATGAGTATCTTTATGAGCATTACTTTAAATTCTCTATCAGGCACATTACTTAACTCCATTTCATTTAACTTGCTTGCTGTGATTTTTGTCCTGTTTTTTCATTTGGGACATATTTTTCTGTCTCCTCATTTTGCCTAACTCTCTGTCTCTGTTCCTATGCATTAGGAAAGTCAACTACAACTCCTGCTCTTGAGGGTAATGACCTTATGAAGAAGAGGTCTTGTAGTGCCCTGCAGTGCAGTGTCCCCTGTTTACCCGAACCTGGGCTTCAGGGGTGTCTCCTGTGTGTGTTGCATACACCCTACTCTTGTGCCTGAACCACATTGCCTTCAGTCCATTCATTTGTGATGGTTGACTTTGCCTTTTGTCAGTAGGGTTTGGTCCATGTGTTGTTAGTGGGCCAGTCTGGGGATGCCTTGGGCTTGAGTTGAGATAAATGAAGGATTTGCTAGAGATGTGGTAGCAATGAACTGCAGGGTGCTTTCCCTGTGTTGTTCCCTGAAAAGCTTTCATTGGTGGGTGGGCCTGCAGTCAGACCAGATGTCTGCCCCCAGCCCACTGCTGGGGCGGCAGTCAGACTGGTGTGTGTGGTTATTTCATTTCTCCCCAGGCAGGAGTCACTTTGGAGTGCTGCTGGTCCCTGTTGGGGCTGCTTGCACCTTGCCAGGCTTGTGGGACTGCTTTGGATGGGCTCTGGCTCAGGCCATATTGGAGGGAGTGTGTGGGCAGGCGAATGTGTGGGCAGGGCATGCTGTGAGCATGGTAAGTGTATGTTGCTGCTGTACTGGTTTTCACAGGTGTCAGTGTTTCTAGGCTGAGGGGCAGGGGAGGGAAATGGCCCTCACCAACTCTCATTCTTGGAGAGGTCTCCCAAGGATCCCTGCCCCTCCAGCACACACTCTAAGATTAGTAAACAATTCTCCCTCCCAATTATCCCAAACATTTTTCAAACTGCTGCTTCTATGCTGTATCTCCACAAGGCTGTTTGTTGTGCTGTCTCTTTAAAGGTGGGGACTCAGTTTCCTTTCATCCTCCTGGCTTTCCTTGAGCTGAAGCTGCTGATTTTTTAATGTCCCGGGTGGTAAGCCCTGCTGATTGTAAGAATTTGTGGAATTACGCCCCTCTGATTTTCAAAGCCAAATGTTATGGGGATTTGTCTTCCCTGTGTGCATTCTCCATGCCCAGGGTGCCTGGTGTGAGGGTCCGTTTGTTTCCCCTCTCTGTGCCTGAAGCATTCCTCCCTCACACAGACAGTCCCACAGGTGCGTTTAGTCTCTGCCTTTTCTACCCTCTTCATTGTGGCCTTTTCTCTATGTTTAGCTGTGGAGTCTGTTCTGCCAGATTTGGGCTGTTTTCTAGGTATTTACACCGATATAGGAGTTATGTAGTTGTACCATGGATAAGATGGGCTTGGGGTACTCCTACTGTGCCATCTTCCCTGGCTCTTGTCTTTCCTTTTTAAGTTTCTGGAAAGCTTTCTCTGGAATTAAGATTCCTATTGGTATAACAGACTACTTGTACAGTTTTATTTCCCTAAATTCTGTTGTAATTTCCACTTAGTAATTTTGTAGATTTTGCATTCCCATAAAATTAGTGATGTACTGATATTATCAACTGACTCCTTAGGAGGAATTATCCCTGAATCATAGCATTTGCCATTTTCAAGTTATAAATATTCCCATCATGGTAGATTTTAAGCTACCAATGTGACTTCAGCCCTGGTACAAAATTCCTAAAAAATTAATAACTAGCTCCTGGCAGCTTGTATGAGCTGATTCCAACACACTCCTGAGAACAAACCCTGTAAGAAGCTCCCTCTCACGCCTATCCAATCTCTCATTTACTCTCCAACTTCCTTTCAAAAGTGTTGCCATCTTGACTAGGAGTTATTCATTCTAGCTAGTAAGTTGAAGATGATAGTAGAGTTTTCTCAAGCATCTTCATGCTCCTTTGGCATTAGAAATAGAGTTTCTGTGAAGCTATTGAAACTTTAGTGTCAGGACCTCTTATCTGCATGAGTCCTTTCTAACATCCAAGAGAGGCCCTAGCAATTTCTTATTAATAATTTTTAAAAATTATTTTTGTTAAATAAGATGAGGGTCCCCAAAATCTTATAAACTTTAAGAACTCACAAAGCCTGATTGCCCCATATAACTCATCTAATTGGTTACTACATCAAGCAGAAAGATGAACATACAACATTCTGCAGCTCACACCACAATTGCCTTGGTTTTTATGCTTCTTGAGTCTCTGAATGAATTGAACATGCCTGCTCCCCTCCCAATGACTGAAAACATTCCTAAGGATACTGTTGCTTTGTGATTTTTTTTTTCTCTCTAACCTTGGATAATACATAGGGGTATTAAAAAATCTGCATTACTTAGAATCAACCAATATCAAGCCCAGCCTTTTTCAGCAAATCCGGATTACACATGGGTATAAACTTGATATCAATATGCCAAAATATTTTACCCAGGCTGTCCCTCAATTTTGTGGTATTAGATCCTCTCTATAGTTTTCTATTCACAGGCAACTGAGGGTGAAAAAAAAAAGTACCTTCTGGAGAGTGAGAGGGCCTATCTTCTTCTCATCCTGCTCTTTAGGACCAGAATCACCGTTTATCTTTGAAGCTGATGGAAAAAGCAAAGACAATAGTTTTACAAAGTAGAATAATACTGTCAAAGATACAATGTTAATATTTTTTAAAGCATGAGGACTTAAATGTTGAAAACTCTTAGGTATTTTAGTCACATAATTCTATCCTGTAATGCTTTCAGCCAATACTATATAAGTACATAGAAATATGGAGACTGACAAATGTGAACACTGAAGCACTGAGTGGGCCAGTTTAGAAAGAGGGGGCGTATCCACCTATGAAAGCACGCAATTGCATTTCCAACATAATCAGCTGCCTGAATTCCATGCCTAAACTTAGCCAATACATTTTCATCTGTTAGTAATTAGGAGTTATTTTAAAATCTTGCTCAATTCCTTCTCCAGCGTTACCTATAAATCAAATTACAGAAAAATAAATTTGATTTTTAAGTCATTTTGGGAATATTTTGTGTGTGTGTGTGTATTTTGTTGGTATGTGGTATTTACAAACTTAAAAAGGAAACATAAGAAATACAACTAAAAAAAAGAGGAGGGGGCAAGAAAACACTACAAAAATAAAAAGTAGAAACAGAACCATGAATTACAAACAGTAATACATAAAGCAAGAAAGGACCGATTCTATTGATTTAAATCTAAATATAAGAAGAGATAGAATTACAAATTAAATTTTTAAAAAAGGAAAGATGTGATTTTACACTTTACAAAGAAATCCTTAGCTTTACTTAAGGTTAAGTGATTTCATTTAGTGAGTGTCCCAGTACTTTGAAATGTGACTTTATTTATAAATATTCAAATATATGAAGCTGTTCAGAAAAGAATCACTTCAGTAAGATGAAATAAATCTATAGTGTCTTAGTGGGTTTCTTCATCATCCTTCAAGCTTGCCCTATATGTTCACATATCTTTGCTTGTGATGCTTACCTCAGTCTGGAAAGCTCTTCTTGCATAGTTTAACAATTCTTGAGATTCAATCCTCCTTTCTGAACCTCCCTTTGGAATCTGCTCCCCTTTTTCTCAAACTGTTATTTACCCTGCCCCATGATAGCACTTATTTTGCTCTCATATATTCAGCTCACCTATTCTCATTTTTCTCCCCCCCCCACCACCCCCGATCACTTTTAAGATCGAGGCTCTGTCTTATGCCTTTCTGTAACCCATGGTGCCTAAACAGAGCTGGAGGTATCACGGAAAATATGTAAGTAGTTTAATGGGTCCTAGATTTTAGACAGTCCTCTTACCTAACAATGCAAAAAAAAAAAAAGTGGTAGTTTTTAAGCTTAAAAGAACACTGAGTCATGTAGCTAGGTTTGAATCCCAGCTCTGTCACTTACATGCTTTGTGACTTTTGGCAAATGCTTAAGTTCTCATGTGATCATTTTCTTATCCCTAAAATGGAGAAATAATAGTTAGTACCTCATAGACTTATCGGATATGCAAAATGAGATATAAGGGAAACAAAAAAAATGAGATAAAATAGCTTAGAATAGCACCTGGCACATAAGCTCTTGGTATATATTAGCAATTATTATTAGTCATAAAAGCATATTGATGCACTACTTACATGAACGCATAGCACAGGACTATGTTTCCATTATGTTAAATGAGAACAATGACTTACAAATAAGATCCTGCAACTTGATTCTAATGTTGTGACGATGATATCTTTGTGCTTTTTTTAAAAAAAATTTTCTGAGTTATCTACATATATTAGCTTATAATGGGAAAATAGATACTGTTTCTTAAAAAACTGAGGATGCAGGGGGCGCCTGGGTGGCTCAGACGGTTAAGCGTCTGCCTCCGGCCCAGGTCATGATCCCAGGGTCCTGGGATCAAGCCCCGCATCGGGCTCTCTGCTGAGCAGGGAGTCTGCTTCTCCCTCTGACCCTTCCCCCTCTCATGTGCTTTCTCTCTCTAATAAAAAAAATAAAAAATCTTAAAAAAAAAAACTGAGGATGCATATAGTACAATTTTGAAATAGGAACTGGCATAATTCCATGAAGTTAGACCAAAATATAAGTTTGACTTAAAATAATGCTAGAAGAGTATGAAAGTCAAACTCTCACTTCAACCATGAACTAAGTCAGTGAGGAATATAAAGGGAAACTGCTGCAGGAAACCCTGATGATGAACTGACATGGCACTCTAGGTTCTCTGAGAATCTCTCTCTCTCTTTCTTTCTTTCTCTCTTTCTTTCTTTCTCTCTCTCTTTCTTTCTCTCTCTCTTTCTTTCTTTCTCTCTTTCTCTCTCTCTCTCTCTTTCTTTCTTTCTTTCTTTCTTTCTTTCTTTCTTTCTTTCTTTCTTCTTTCTTTCTTTCCTTCTTTCCTTCCTTAGAATGCACATATGCATGAGTGGTGGAGGGAAGGAGCAGAGGAAGAGGGAGAGAATCTTAAGCAGTCTCCACACTGGGCATGGAGCTCCATGTGGGGTCTGATCTAATGACCCTGGGATCATGACCTGAGCTGAAATCTAGAGTTAGACGCTTAACTGACTGTTCCACCCAGGTGCCCCCATCTGATTATCTTTTGATACTGCAATGGAGTCTGGGTTTCAAACTGTTTATTAGGGATCAATATTTGTGAAAGAAAGAGGGAGGGAGAGAACAAGGTAGAAGGAAGAAGTTGAACTGTGATGTAGGCCCACTGAGACCTTGGTCACCCCTGTGAGGTCTCTGGGATGGGTGGGTGTTGTCAGCCAAAGTGTCTCAGGTCAGTCCTAACTTGCTTAATCACTGAATGTAGGCTACTGTAAGTGTTTACATATTTATCATATAATACAAGGTAGTGTTATTTTTATCTTATGTATGTTTTATCCTTAAATTTTCTGGATGAGGAATCTGAAGCACAAAAAGTGATGGGGTTCAGTCACACCAAAATATGCCACTTTGGGATATTGATTATTTTTAATTAAAGTTTCTTAGGAGATAGCCAATGCCAGAAAGATACTCTGACACTCCTCTGTCCCCCTGAAAGCAGGAAATAAAAACCCCATGTGAATGGTACCCTCCCTGGAGGATAGAAGGGTAGAAGCATCCTTATTGTCGAGATAAGGAATTCAGGTCTGAGAAGGCTAAGTAAACAAACCTTCTTACTTCATTAATCTGTTATGCCAAGTCCAAATTTCTTTGTCTCATCAATTCTTCACAAAGTCATTATTTATTTGTCCAAAAGGTATAAAAGCTTCCTGCTTCGATCACTTCTTTGAGTCTCTTATTTTATGAGCTTCCCAACATACAGAGTTAAATTTGTTTTTCTCCTGCTGATCTGTCTTATGTCAATTTAATTTTTAGAACCAGCCAAAGAAACTAGAAAGGGAGAAAGGAAAAGTTTTCCTCCCAACAGAAGTTAAACATCTCTCTGAAGATCACACAGTTAGTGGATTTAATCTCAGAGAGTATGGCTCTAGAGTTAATGAATTAACCTCTATATTACTATGCTTTAGAGAAAGAAAACTTGTAACTGCCTTGTATGAGTTAGGATGAATTTCCTTCTAAGATAATGAAATAAATCACAGATAGCATTTTATAAGCATTCTTGGTAATGATTCAGATTGTGAAAATTCATGGAGATAGGTGTAAGGAATGGACAGATATTGTAACAATTTCCAAAAAAAAAAAGAGGCAAGTTCTATGAGCTATAAATGAGTGAGCCATAAATACAAGCCATAAATGAGAAACACTAAAAAGGAAAATAACATCGATCCAAATGGGTTCACCAAGAATGAATCTCACCAAATATCTTGTATCAATATTTATGCATTGACAAATAATTGTGGTAGGATTGTGTTGTAAAAGGCACTACTTTCTGTTGTTAAAGATATTACAAATCTGAGTTTTGAACTAACTTTAGAATTAGGCAGAATATGTAGTTGCTTCCATAATATAGTTTTAAGAGGACATTTAAGAAAATCAACTCAGATCTATTAAAATTCTGTCATGGGGACAGATATTACCATTCTTATTGATAGTACTGCTTTAGGACCTTTTAAATAAGTCATTCAATCAACAGTTATTTTGGGAGTATCTGTGGTGTGTGGTGTGTGGGACCAGGAAGGCCAAAAGTCTTATCTGAGTGTAAAATTCTGTTGTTCTTAATCCTGTGGAATTTGCATCTTTTACATTAGCATTGTGTTACCTGGGAATACTAAAACATCAAGCAGACATTGGTTTTTGAGTTTATCACCTTATTCTTCACCGTCACTCAGCAGATTAGGGATACTATTCAAGGCCAGTGAAACCAGAACAGGACGAAACTCACTTAAAGATAGTGGTACCTAGGTCCTCTTAGTAATGAAATAGGAGGAGCACAAGGAGGAAAAGAGTAGCTGTGAAGAATTCATAATCTTCACAAAGTACCAGTAGTATCCTTCATTTTTGCACTGGAAATTTCTCAGTGTGCAAAGTGAAAATGAATGAATTTTACCTAGATGATGAAATGAGATATTGAAAGACTGTAAGCCCAGTGAAAATACCCAGATATCTCTACATGTGTAGCAACATTTTAAACTTCTGAAATGGTTGGAAGGAATAAACCTCTCACTGTCATATGGATTGGGTGGAGATGAGTCCAGCAACCTCAAAGGCAAGGCCATGGCTGACTCATTGACTTTGCATGAACCAAGACCCTAGAGAGAGTGAAGCAGCTAGATATTAACATGCATTCTTCCGCATGTAAAATTTTCTCCAGAAACAGAAAGGTGGTTTATTTTCTATTCTCTCCATGATTACAAAATATTGTAATAATTAAGAAAAACAGACCCCAAAAAGTCAACAGAAGAAAATTTACCACACGAGTATTCAAGATAGCTTAAAATTAAATCATCTCAAACATTTAACATTAACGTTAAATAACTGATATCTCCAGGATACAGTAATCTGGAATTGAGTGGTGAAAAGTATGTAGTTGATAAGGCCCATAAAAAACTAACACTAGGTTTATTTGTGCTTTATTTAAAAAGAAATTAAAATTGTTGAAAGTAGTAAGAGTAATAAAAATGAAACCCTGAATTAGAGAATATATTTTCCTTGTAAAATAAGATATTCTCCTAGTTAAATATTGTTTCTTTTCCACATACTCCCCATCAGTGTGTGGATAATAGACTGTATTTGAAGAAATTAGGAGATATAACTAAGTAACAGAGGTCAAGTTACTGTCAGCCAACCTTCCTTCACCAAGGACATTATATAGAAGCAAGGCATATTGCTTTATATAATGTGTCTTTTACTAAAGAATAGTATTAACAACATGTAAATTCTCTTCTATATTCTTTTTATATTTTTTCCTCCCTTCTGCCTCCTTGCGTGCCAATTTTTTTCTCTCTTCCCACTTGTTATTTTTACATAAAGAAAATACTCATTGCTTCATGAAATCCCATGACCCTGCAGGATGAGAAGAGCAGTGGCCCAGAAGGAATGGCAGTAGCTGTTGCATATAAACCACAGGGTTGACATCTAAGCATTTAATTAAATCAGACGTTTTCCACAGAGTCCCAAGACTATCTCCACTGAATCCCAGGTGGGGGGATTCTTGGGCAATCATAATAGCAGGGAAATCAAGAATTAGGGGTTTTTTTGGTTGTTTTTTAACAAAGGTATTGGGCAAACAATGTAATAAAAAATATAGTATCAAATAACAATCAACTTTAAATATTTTAATTCTAACCACAAATAAAAAAGCAATCCTTTCAGCATCCCAAATAGCAAAAGTTGCTGTTCTCTTCTACAGGAATACAACACCATGCTTGGGGATACAAATCTTGTGGCAGAGACTTGGGCAGTTGACATCAGCATGAGGGCACTGGCTGTCTAGAGACACAGTCTGGAAGAGTGGGGGTCAGAGGGACAGAGGGAGGGTCCTCTTTATCCTCTATTCTGAATCTTCTCTCTTTTCTGTACTCTTAAAAATACTCTTAGATAGCAGTCAAGTTGAGATGTCTATAATTAACCAACTGAAAATGAGTTAATTTGACTATCAGATCTTTGTTATTGATATCACTCCTCTCATTAGGCATTTGTCTAAACAACTTTGCCTAGAAAAATAAATCTTTAATAGTTAAATTTTAGGGGTGACTGGGGGCTCAGTCGGTTGAGCGTCTGCCTTCAGCTCAGGTCATGATCCCAGAGTCCTGGGATCGAGCCCTGTGTCAGGCTCCCTGTTCAGTGGGGAGCCTACTTCTCCCTCTCCCACTCTTCTTGCTTGTGCACATGCTCTCTCTCTCTGTCAAATAAATAAATAAAATAAAATAAAATAGTTGGATTTTAGGCATCATGAATAGAATGGTGGTAAGACATTTTTGGGGTTTTAATTCAAATCCCTTCGCATCTTGTACACCTATTTATATATATTTATATATATATATATATATATATACGAAAATGAATGCATATATATGTGAGAATGAATGTGCATACATATGTGAAAATGAATGTATGTAACCTTTTACACATAAGGACCTCATTTGAATTAGCACCAGATTTATCCAGGAACTAAATCAATAGTTAAGCCAGGTATAATCTCTTTTTTTTATATTGGAGTTTTTCTAAATCTTCTTATCTTTCTATTTTTTTCTCTCCCTATGTGAGATGAGTAAGTTTGATGGGTTTAAATATTCTCTTAAAGCTTTTAAAGAAGACTCAAATGGGAAAATGTACTACGTATTAGGAGATAGTATAGTATTAATAAAAAAGAAAAAAGTATGGTCTTGGTAGGAACAGAAAAATAAACTAATGGACCATAACAAAGCTCAGATGAAGACATTTAGGACATAATTCATGATATAATTGCAACAAAGGTCAACATGAAAATGGCACATTTTGCTACTAGATGACATTAGAAAAATTGGCTCATTATTTGAAAAGAACTAAAGTTGTGCTCCCAACTTATACCACATACAAAAAGAGACCAGATGGATTATATACCTAAATGTGAAAGATAAGATCCTATGTTAATAGAAAAAACAAATAGGAGGATATTTTTGTGACCTAGGAATGAGAAAGATTTCTTCACAAAAGCTCTAAAAGCTCAAACCCAAAAGTGAAAAAATTGACAGATTGCTATATTAAAATTAAAGATTTCTGTACAACAACAACAACAAATCCAGTAGATAGAATAAAGATAATTGGACTATTAAATAGCAATATGGGATTACTATCTAGAATACACAATGGTTTTCTACAAATGAACAGAGAAAGAGAAAAATCTGATGGTATAAAGGTGACAAGACAGTGAACAAACCACTCCCAGAAAGAAAGCCCAAATGGCTAACAAATCCCTAAAGAGATACTCAAACTCACTAATAATAAGAGAAAAAGGAAACTCAAAATATTTGATAGCATAGTGTAGACATCAGAATATCAAAATTATAAAGGTTCACAAAACAAAGTGTTGGTGAGGATATAGGGAGACAAGAATTTTTTGTGTGCTGTTATGGAAATGTCAATTCATATAGCCAATCTAGAAAGCAACATGAAAGCACACAAGTAAGTGATGTATGCATGTGCCTGTGAGCAATGCCACCCCTGAGTATACTTTCCAGGTAATTTCTTGTTCAGTGGCCCAGGCAACCATGCAGAAGAAGTTTCATCACAGCGCTTTTTGTATTATTGAGGAATTAGAGTCCATCATTAGCTCAAGGAATAGATGCATGAATGTGGATGTGTTGTATGGAATTTTATGCAGGGTTAGAAGTAACAGACCAGGTGTCCCAACAACAACATGAAAAAGCACAATGTTGAGTGAGAAAAAAAACAAAATGAGATTTTAGTTCCATCTATGCAAAACCTCATAAGTACATAAAACAATACTATATATTTAAGTATATAAGTCAAATACAGGGGGCGGGGAGGCTACAAAATGAAGAACAAGTGGTGAGTGGGAGTAGGGATTGAGAAAAAAAGGAAAACGAAAAGAATGACCACTGAAATTTATCAAAGGAGAATTAAAAATGTTATTAATAAGTGAAATTTTCTATTGTAAACTTTTATGAAAACTGGTTATTGCATTTAACATAAATTTCCCAATATTTCTCCTATGCCTGCATGACCCCTGCATGACCTGGGGCCTCTCCATACATCTCTCATTACATTTCAACCATATGGGTCTTACCTCAAGCCTGGGACACACCACATGCTTTCATACCTCAGACTCATCCTTCCTTCAGTTTCCGTGTCATAGAAGGCCCCTTCTCATTTGGGGTTTGCTTAATTGATATTTCTTAGAAATGTGATCTCTGTTCACACTTTCAAAAAGGTTTCCCTCCCTCATTCTCTATCATAGCTCCTACTTTAATTCTTTGTTTACACTTACAACAATTTGCTGTTATTTTATTTGCCTGTTCTTCCACACCCTTTATTCCTTGCTAGAAGGAGAACTGCCTCAGGAAAGGGGCCGTGTCTTCCTGTTCCTTGCTACATCTGCAGCATCTAGCACATAGTGAGCTGTCACGTGTGTAGGATGAGTGAATGAATGAATGAACACATTTTAGGCACAGAAGTTAACAAGTTTTGGGCACCTGGGTGGCTCAGTCGGTTAGGCAACTGCCTTCGGCTCAGGTCATGATCCTGGAGTCCCTGGATCGAGTCCCGCATCGGGCTCCCTGCTCGGCGGGGAGTCTGCTTCTCCCTCTGGCCCTCCCCCCTCTCATGCTCTCGATCTCATTCTTTCTCTGAAATAAATAAATAAAATCTTTAAAAAAAAAAAAGAAGTTAACAAGTTTTCAGAACTTAAGGATACTTTTCTTTTAAAATAAAAAATAGAAGATATTTTAAAGGGGATAGACAAATATAAGGGAGTTTTGCAAAATATCTTCCTGCCTTAATACATTAAAAAAAAAAAGATTTTATCTGTAAGATTTAGGAAGCAATTTATATAAATAGAGTACCATATTCAACTTAATTTTTAATTTAATTATTAAAATTTCTGTGTTGTTCAATATTTGTATTGTATTAAAAATTATCAATACTGTTACTACTACGTAATCACAGCTTTTCAAGTGTTATTGGTATATTTTCAGGTATTCTTGGTATGTCCCATACAAACCATTCCTCTTTAAAAAATATATATGTATGCACATATATATACTATATATATATAATATGTATAATTTTTGAGAAGAAAGTAAAGAAGAATACAAATTTGATATGACCCTATATGATTCACTTGTGAAGAAAAGAGAAACCAAAATTTAAAAGTAAATTATGTTTTGACTTTTAAAATTTAAAAATGCCTCTTAACATCAGCTAAGGCTCCTACTACAGATCTTATCTATTATATGAGAGCTATTTTCCTCAGAGAAACTGAGTCACAAAAGGATTGTTTAAGGTCACACATGAGTCAATGACTTTGCTCGGAATGAAAACCCAGAGTGCTGACTCACTGCATTCTAGGTGGTGAGCCTTAGCCACAGTCCTCAACTACCATACTCAGTCAGTCTGAGGTCAGTAACTGCTTTAAGGAAATCATAACTGTCTTCAATCATGGCAGAAGGAAGTCTATAGATACTGACATGTCCTGTGGTATTCCTATTTTTTTAAAAAAGGAAAAACTATAAATAAAACAATCAAAATATACTAACACAGTAGGAAGAGAAAGGATCTTTAATTTTTTTACATTGTATAGGACTGTATAAAAACCCCCAAACACCACATTTTTACCAAGAACAAAATTCTCAGTCCTTCACTATTTAACAACCCAAGGGACATTAGCATTTTCCTACTCCATTATAATTGCTTTCAATTATAAATGAAGTGAGTTGGTTAATTGCTAAAATGGCTGGTATTTTTGTATACCAAGGTCAGTTGTATTCATTCAATCAGTTATTCACTCAATAAATATTTATTTGGTGTGTTAGAAACCATGTTAGGTGCCAGACATAATCCTTGCTCTCACAGAACTTATTTTTTATTTTCATGAATAGATGAAACATGCTTGCCCATGAGAAGAGCATAAAAGATCAGACCTATTTTATTTTTTTCTAATACACTACTTACTGAAAAATGATAATCTTATTAAAACTTTTTCTATAAAGTATACAATACCTGCAGATATCTGTTAGTGCTAAATTTGAAAAGAGGCAAAATTATTTGAAGACATCTGAACTCCCTGCTATCCACATGGAAAATGAGCTGTGACTGTGGGCAATAAAATATGTGGTTTGTTACTGGTCAGAAATGACGAGTCATGATACATTCATAACAATGTGGATATTATATGTCTTGAAAATCAGACTGTGTATTCAGCTATCACAGAACTGAACTGGGCTGAAATATTCATTTGATTATTTTCTTTATGACCCTAGTATACCGTTAAACTCCATAGTAGATATTCACAATCTAATTTATTCATGATCATGTACAAGTGGTTTTGAGTACAATTAAAAAGCATACATAGCTTCAAGGAGGAAATCTGATAGTTAGGAAATTATAATCTCTCTAAGGTTAAGAAAATATGTGTTTATTTTCATGATAAGTTAAAATTTAAGATTTGAAACTAATTTAGAAAGGGTGCCATATTTTACTCACAAATATGCTTAAGATATATTTTTTAAAAGGATAAATATCCAAATTCCAAAATGGAGTAAGTTATATTGCCCCATTTAGGGTTCCACAGCAAAGTTTCTATGACTAATGGATACTGTATAAAGATATTCTGTGTGGAAACCCACATACGTGGACGGAACAGAGGCCAGAAGCTCTGATTCACAGTTCCCAGCTTTTAACCACTATCTTACTTCCATTCTGCTGCCTCCTGCCCTGAGGGAATAACACATGAATGAAAACAGGAGAATGAAGTTCTCATATTGCAGAAAACAATTCCACGAAGGCAACGAGGTATAGTGGAAAGAGCTTTAGAAAAACAATGTCAAAACTCCTAAGCACACATATTTTTCCTCTTCAGATTTCCGTTTGCTCATCACTAAGGGTGGAATAATAATGTTGAACTCTTGGAGTAGATCATGATGATAATTGCCATTGCTGATGGTGATGATAATGATAATGCTGATTGTTGATGGTGGTGAGGATATCTAACATTTATTTCATGCTTTCCAGGGGGCAGACTCAGCGTTAGGTGCTCTGCATTCCCTGTGCAGTCTAGTGTAGTGGTAAGAACGTGAGCCTTGATGGATTTGGAGGGGGCAGGGTGTGACGAGTGGCTTTGCTGGTACTCTATGCCCTTGGGTAACACTTTATGTCTCTGAATTTCAGGGTTTTTTATCTGCAAAATGGGACTTATAATCATACTTTATTCTTAGTTATTGTGAGGATCAAGTAAGAAAAAGCATGTAACATGCCCTCCGCAGTGGCTGGCCTATGTTGAGTCACTTCTTTTCTGCTTGATATGACACTTGAATATAGCCACTTCTGTCTTGAGAAAGGTAAATGATTAAACCTAACACTGACTTGGTTTTCTTTAGGGGTGGGGAGAATCATTCACCCTTCCAAAATAAAAGAGCAGGGGTATTATGGTCTGGATTCTGTCCCCCCCAAATTTATAGGTGAAATCCTAACTCCTAGTACCCCAGAGTGCAACTATTTAGGGATAAGGCCTCTAAAGAGGTGATTAAATTGAAGTGAGATCATATGATTGGGCCCTAATCCAAACAGACTGGTGTCTTCATAAGAAGAGAAAATCTGGACACACAACGAAGGACACCATATGGGTGTGCATGCCCATAGAACGAAAACCATGTGAGGACACAGAGGCCATCTACAAGGCAAGGGGACATGCTTTAAAACCAAGTTCTAAAACCAAGCCTGCTGACACGTGGATGTTGGACTTTTAGCCTCCAGAACTGTAAGAAAATAAGTTTCTGTTGTTTAAGTCACCCAATCTGTGTCATCTGTTGTAGCAGCCCAAGCAAACTAACACAAGAGGTTTCCCTACTTGCAAGATGCTTGCTTCGCATCCCTTTAAAAAGGAAGCTAGGTGTCAGCTTTCCAGGCAGTGCCTGTGGCTGGCTCAGCTGTGCCCCAGTGTAGTGTCTTGGGGCATAGCATTCCAGACATTCACTGTTCCCATAAGAACTCTGAGGCCTGCTTTTCTTTTGCCCAGAAGATTGTATTGTTAGTGAACATTTTTGTGATCCATTTTTTGCATACGCCAGTGGTTTAGAAAATACACAATGAATGAAACCAAGCATAGAATGTGTTACCAAGGGAAAATGGATAAATATTATTATTGATGAACAAATGGTTGGGAATGCAAGGAATATAAGAGGTACGCATCCTTCTGTACAGCACGGGGTATCTCCTATATGACTCTATGTATGGCCTTATATTAATGCTTTGTTGAAAAATTTACACTTCATTAGCTTTTAGGAAGAAATGTATTCTAATTCCTATTGATTTTAAAAGTAGACCATCATATACTTGAAAAAAAAATGGACATTTTAATAAAAGTTCCTAGGCATTTGAGCTTTCAAATACAAAACTAAACCATCTGGTTTAAAACAATGACTAGTGTCCGAACCAACATGGGGAAAGGGGAGCAACTCAGATTGTGAAAGCAAAGATTGTTTAGAATGTGGAAAGGCGACCAGTGGAAAAGTCTCTAGAGCAGTAGCAGGAAAGAAAAAAGAAATCACAACATAAGTTATTGAAGAAGATATTAATGATATTGTAGGACTTCTTTATTTTTTAAAGATTTTATTTATTTATTTGACAGAGAGAGGGAGGGAGCACAAGCAGGCAGAGCTGCAGGCAGAGGGAGAGGGAGAAGTAGACTCCACACTGAGCACAGACTCCCGATGGGGCTCGATCCCAGGACCCTGGGATCATGACCTGAGCCGAAGGCAGACCCTTAACTGACTGATCCACCCAGGTGCCCCAATATTGTAGGAATTCTTAATTCTCATTATTATTTTTGCCTACAATTAGCAGACCTAATAACAGATACTCAGGCTGTGGCTGTATTTTTAATAGTTTAAGGTTATTACAATGTGGGATCTAAAATCATATCAATGACTCTCCACACTCTTACATTGTTGTCTATTGGTCTATTTGCATTTTGAATGAATCTTTTACCCAAGGCAACTTTTTTTGCTCCTTATTTACATAGACAATGCACTAGAGCAAGTCTCGAAGTGTGGTCTGATGTCTCTTAGGAGTTCCCAAGACCCTTTCAAGGTCAAAACTATTTTCATAAAAACATTATTTGCCTTTTTACTATGTTGACCTTTACACTGATGGTGCAAAGCTCTGATGGGTAACATTGTTGACTCTTTACTACAAGTCAAGGCATTGGCTCCAAACTGTCCATTACATTTTCATTGCCATGCACTCATAAGAAAGAAAGAAAAAAGTCAGTATCATTTAAGAATATTTACTTGACTAGAGGGTATTATGCTGAGCGAAATAAGTCAATCAGAGCAAGAATTATCATATGATTTCACTGATATGTGGAATTTAAGAAACAAGGCAGAGGATCACAGGGAAAGGGGAAAAAATGAAACAAGATGAAACCAGAGAAGGAGATAAACCATAAGAGACTCTTAATCATAGGAGACAAACTGAGGGCTGCTGGAGGGGAAGAGAGTGGAGGGATGGGATAACTGGGCAATGGACATTGGGGAGGGTATGTGTAGTAATGAGCACTGGGCATTATATAAGAGGGATGAATCACAGACCTGTACCCCTGAAACAAGTAATACATTATATGTTAATTAATTGAATTTAAATAAAATTTAAAAAAAGAATATTAGCTTGATGAAGCAATCAATTTCTAGACTTTATTAAATCTCAACCCTTGAGTACACCTCTTTTAAGATTCTGTTCGAAGAATTAGGAATATGCACAGAGCACCTCTGCTGCCCACCAAGGAACAATGGTTGTCTTAAGGAAAAGCACTTAAGCAATTGATTTCTGAACTGAATGAACTAGCTCTTTTTTTCATGGAATACCCTTTTTCTTCAAATAAGGGCTAACAGGCAAACTATGGCTTTAGGGACTTGGGTGTTTGGCAGAAATTTTCTCAAAAATAAAAAAAGTGAGCCTCTACATCAAGGAAAACATTGATAATATTTGCTCTCAATGATAAAATTCAGACTTCTCAAACAAAAATTAGAATTTTGGAAAATGTCAAACCAACATGAGGAGCTTCCCAGTACTAAAAGACTTCTGATGTGATCAGTGGTGACATTAATGAATATTATTTTTTTGATAATATGTAATGAAATGTGTCAACATTAAAAGATCTGTATTACTCAGTGATTCAATATTTTCCATAAGACTAATGTGTAATGTTACAAAACCATGCATGGGTAAAAGATTTGTTCAAAATGCAAATAGACAAATAGAGACTATAGTCTTTTGTAACAGAGTGTGGATAGCTCATTGATAGTTTCGGATCCCACCTGGTAATAATATTAAAAATTTATAGCTTGTTGAATTTTGGTATAGTTCAAAGAGGAATACAATTATCCAAAAAGTCTACTCTTCCTTTTTCCAATTACATATCTGTATGAAGCCAGATATTCTTTGTTTATTTCAACCAAAATATTGCAACCAACTGAATGCATAAACCAATATGAGAGTCCAGCTCTCTTATATTAAGTCAGACATTACAAAATGTTTAAAAAAATGTAAATGGCATTCTGTTTGCCAACTTTTTTCTTTGGAAATATAGTTATTTTTTATAAAATTGTTATCTATATCAACTGTAAATTATGTATTAATAGTAAAAATCACCCATGTGATTATGAACTTATTGTTATTCTCAACATACTCGTGAATAAATATTTTTAAAATTTCTCAACTTTTACTGCAAAGACCCATATTCTCCATTTGACTTAAGTAAGACTCATTTCCCATTTGACTTAGGTAAGACCCACAGCCAACTCTTTTTTTTTTTTTCTTTCTGGGGGGGCAGGGGGTAGAGGGAGAGGGTGAGAGAGAATCTTAAGCAGGTTCCATGCCCAGTGGAGCCCAACATGGGGCTCGATCTCAAGACCCTGAGATCATGACCTGAGCCGAAATCAAGAGTCAGATGCTTAACCGACTGATCTACCAACTGAGCCACCCAGGACCTCTCACTGTCAACTCTTATTCCTCATTCCCGTAAGACTCTCAATGACACCCTTGTTTACCTTTGACCACACCAAACACTGAAGGACTTTTTAAACTCCCATTCTTTGTCTTCTAAATAACTAGCCAGATTTCCTCTCCCTGCCAAAAGATCTTAGACACAGAGATAAATGTTTCTTATTCAACTGACTGACTAAATTCCTTTGATGACAAAACCAATTCCACTGTAAAATCATCCTTTCTGGAACTTGTCTATTCCTACCTATAAAAAGTCCTCCCTATAAAACTACCCTGCCAAGACACTCTAATCTTCAGATCTAGAATGTTCTCCCTATTATAATCATAGCTAAATAAAATAAAATTCTTCCTCTTCATTTGTTCATTGATTTTTATTGTTATTGTTCTTTTGTCTTTGACATTAGAATTCATCATTTTGTTATCTTCTAGCTTTTAAAATACGTTGAAGCCTATAGAAATAAACTCTGGGCTGACATTTAGTTTTAAAAACATAAAATGTTTATAATGCAAAATTCATCTGTTGAAACTTCAACCTCATTAAAGTGAATTATATTTCCATATGTGCATACAATTTTTTCTATGATTTCATTCGAGAGCTGGAAGAGCCAGATGAATCAGGCAAGGGTTTATATGGCAATAGAAGAGAAAGAGCTTCCTATGCAAGCCACACAATAGGATGAAAGGTCACTACACATATAGTGCAATTTGTAGAGCAGAAAGCAATCCTCCAATCCTAAAATATCTCTCCTTTATGTTTGGGCATGTGTGTGTGTGTGTGTGTGTGTGTTGGATGTAGAGAATTCAGAAAGTGGCATTTAAGTGAGTTGTGTATCAAGAAACCGAGGACATGAGATGTTGATTTAACACTGCACACTGATATCAGCTAATTCCTTAGCCTGCTAATAAAGGAAGATAAAGAAGATGACAGGATGGTTATCAAAGAATGGGAGTTGTGAGGGAAGAAGGGAAGGAAGGACATGGAATCTGACTACAACAATAACATGGAAATAGTCTAATTGTTCTTTTTTGGAAGTTCTACTTACAGGTCTATCCTTCTTGGTATCAACATGTCTTTTGACTCTATTCACTGACTCAGGAAATAGGGAAGCTCCCATAGAGGCCAGGAATGAAGCATGGTTGAGGACCCATTAGTCCCTACCCTACTTTTGGACACAGCCCCCTTCAGGCTATGTGCTTGCAGAAGTACCCTGGCCAAGAAGTAACCAATAGCTGAGACTTAGTAAGAAAAATCAGGCAATTCCTTATTACCGGAATTTGTAATTCTCGTCACCAGTTCAATGCATTTTTCATAGTAATAAGTATAAAAACAAAGGGAAATGTCAGTGGATAAAAGTCTCTGGTGAGTCTCCTGCTCATGTAATGCTAACTTCCTGTGAAGAGATATTATGCCCATCAAATAAACAACAATAAAAACACAGACTTTGGAAGGAGGTGTACTTGTAACACTTTGGCAATATAATGCAGTCTAAAGATTACTAAGAAGAATTTTACTAACTATATCCTGTATTGTTACACATACATTCATTTACATTCATTTCTGTACATTATAGAGAACTCAGAGTTGAAAAGAAAAATACTATTTCTGAATATTTTAAAAGTTGTAGCACTTAACTTTAGCTATAAACCTTGAAATATTTTTATTGATTTATATAATACAACCAAAACACTCATGAACTGGGCTGTGTATATTGATTGATGGGCATAAAATTAAAGTAAATCTTCATCAGGGGCGCCTGGGTAGCTCAGTCGGAGCTGCCGACTCTTGGTTTCCACTCAGGTCATGATCTCAGGGTTGTGAGATGGAGCCCCACACCGGGCTCCCCGTGAGCGGGGAGTCTGCCTGAGATTCTCTCCCTCTGCCCCTTCCCTTGCTCTTGAGCTCTTTCTCTTTCTTTAAAATAAATAAATAAATTTTTTTAAAAAAGTAAATCTTCACCAAAGTTTTCCTACATTGAAATATTAACTGTCATTTTGTAACATTGATTAAAAACAAAAAATATTTCGGTAATAATCCCTTTGGAATGTATACTATCATTCGGTTAAGGAATTTAATAATTTTATCTTTTGGGAATTAATTATTCTCATAACATTCCCAAGAGGGGATATTATTTTAATATCCAAATATTTTAAATTATTTGATTTCTTCTCCTAGGTAGCACTAAGCCTATTTTGATTGAAAACTTAAGTGAAATGAAATCATATTACCGCTAAATTTATAGGAAGTTTCTCTTCTGAGTGTATAAAATAATTATGAAAACAAAATTTGAGATTAAAAAATCTCCTGCATAATTAGAAAAATTTAGAAAATTTAGAAAAACTATCAACATTTTGCAAATTTCAAGATTTACTACATTTTCCAGATTTTTTAGTGGAATATTAAAGTAGTCTACCATTCGAAGTTATATTCATTATGTGCTTTTTTGGTGAGTCAGAAAAAAATATTTTTCTAAATATTTTATATGTTCTCATACCATATAAAAATGTAATCTGGAGGGCACCTGGGTGGCTCAGTTGGTTAAGCGACTGCCTTCGGCTCAGGTCATGATCCTGGAGTCCCTGGATCGAGTCCCGCATCGGGCTCCCTGCTCGGCAGGGAGTCTGTTTCGTCCTCTGACCCTATCCCCTCTCATGTGTTCTCTCTCTCCCATTCTCTCTCTCTCAAATAAATAAATAAAATCTTTAAAAAAAAAAAAATGTAATCTGGAAGATTCTTCAGAGAAAAATTTCTCATAGTTTTTTTTTTCTTTACTCTGATTCTACAGCAACTTTATCTGAAAAAAGAACTATCTCTGAAATGAGGGTCTACTTCACGAGAGAGAAAATCAAAAGTTTCTGGATTTTGGAAAGACATTTAGCTAACATTATAATCCTCCCTCATGCAGCTCTTGGAGGCCACTGAGCCAACTTGTCATGATAACCTGAGAGAGCTATCCGGAGTTCAGTACTCAGCAACTCAGGACATACCAGAAAGAAGAAGCCCTGACTGTGACATCATCTCCATGTTTTCATTAATGATATCCTTAACTATAAAAACATGAGGTGTGTTATGTAAAACATCAGGGAGTCCCAGACAGAAAAGGACCAAGTATCCACTCACCTAGAGGCAACCAGTTGCCCTGTGAGAAGAATGTTTGCCATGAGTCCAAGGAATTCAGTTCAAGTGTCAGTCACTGCATGACTCTGGGAGAAATTCCTGTCTTCCTGGGTTTCTTCACATGCATCATCCAGGAGATGAAGAGATTGGACCAGATGACCAGGAGATTTCTTCTGACAAACTTACTATATTCTAGTTTGGAAGTATTTAAGGAAAAGGTCTTTTTGTTTTGTTTTTACCTGTATGAATGTATATGTTTATAAAAGCAAAAAAAAAAATTAATGGTTAGAAAATTCAAAATCTGAAAACAAAATGAGTCTGTGGTATTTGTGAGGCAAAATATATGTCCCACAAAGTTATATAAAAAGCGCATTTAAAAATTAGGTAAGTCAATTTCTCTTCCATCTTTTCTCTCCAGTAATCCTTCTTTAGTTTTTACCAGGAATGTATGGAATGACTAAAGTTAACAAAGCAGTTCTCTGCACATGGATAATTCCTATCCAGTGATCAAGGGTGAAAAGCAATGACCATGTACTAAAAGGTCAGAGCTGTGTGTCAGGGGATGGTCCACATTCCCACTGAGAACAAGGCAAAGCTCTTAGACCCTGTGACCCTGAGTCTGTTTCTTTGTAAAGTTCAAAAAGAGACTCAGTGAAGTGCTAAATAACAAACTTATCCACGGGTGCCTGAGATTGGATTTACTCTACAGGAAATTAAATTAGAGCTATTGAGGGCTTGAGTTCATCCTCATTTTTTAAAAATCCAGTTTCTTAAAACATGACCGAAGGCCTATGTTTATTGTATTACCCACTTCATTTGTACTTACGGAACACTGATTTTCTTAAGCCATTGAAACATTAAGTTTAAAAAAAAAAAGGATGAGTATCAACATACAAAGTTCTGTATTTTTTTTTGACATAGACTTGTTCTGAAAAACAAAATAAAACACCAAACAACAGCAAAAACAAACTCGAGATTATCTGAGACAGAGAAGAGCTAAAACATAAAAGCACATTGCAAGCTACTATATGTAACATATGGTAGAAAAATCTCCCTTGGATTATTGTGAAGCTTAATACTTTGTTATATGGACATGGTTGCAGCACATTTGGGTTACAAAAATAAGAAGTTGTCCAGCTTGTACTTTTTACCTCAGAATTGGAAAGGCAGAACCAGTAAAGACAATAGAGCATAAAACTGTGCTGGACAGATTTTACATCTAATATACAAGTTGGCTTGGAAACATTAATTCTTGATAGAGGAGATAGCTGACTATAATTTCCTAATTCTACTGGGCAAGATCTGTTAAAAAGAATGAGAAAGAAAGGGAAGAGGAGAATGAAAATGTCTTCCTGTATGGTAAATTTAAGCAGAATTTTAACTATTTTTGCAGAAATAAAAAGCAAATGAACAATATGGAGTCCTATGTTCAGTTATGCCTTAATAAAAAAAAAATGATAGCTTTTTTCTTGATTTTCAATGAGACATGTTCTTAAAACATTATTCCTCACTGTTGAAAATCTTCCTTGCTTTCCATTTCATTACCCAGTCTTTTTTTCCAATTGCTCTAACTCTTCCCTCCATAATCTTTTCCCCTGGCCTTCTTCTTCCCCCTGCCTCAGTTTTCTCCCAAAGGCATTTGATGAGGGGCCCAGCCTCCAACATCCCCATGGGCACTTTAAATGGAAGGCCCTGAAGGTCAAGTGTAGGTGGGCAGTGTGTGAGGGGAAGCTGGGAAAGCAGCCAGGCTGCGCGCCCAGGGAAAGATGAACTAGACTCAGATAGTTGAGCAGGCATGAAGAGAGAGAAAAGTTAGTGACGGGTTGCCCTGTTTCAAGGCAGCTGGTCTCTTCCTATCACAGTCCATTTCAAGGTAGCCTGTACTTGCTTTCTGTTCTACAAGATCCCTTAAGTCTCTCTAATACCACTTTTCTTCCTCCTTCTGCTTTTTTAGTTTTAGTTTTTGGAAAGTTCACTTCAACCAAACTGCTGTAGACTGAATGTTTATGTTTCTCCAAATTCATATGTTGAAACCTAATCCCCAAATTGAGGGTATTTGGAGATGGTCTTCAGGAGACAATTAGGTCATGAATGGGATTAGTGCCCTTATAAAAGAGACTCAAGAGATTCCCTTGCCCCTTCTACTATGTGATGTTGCAGCAAAGACAGGTGTCTGAGAACCAGAAAGTGGGTTCTCCCCGGATAGCACATCTGCTGGTGCCTTGATCTTAGACTTACAGTACTCTCGGCCCTGTATGAATTTTTCTGTGAGGGAAGCTCACTGCTCCCCAAAACAGCTTAGTCCGTTTTCAGTTTTAATTTAAAAGAGTTGAATTTAATTTTAAAGAGTTTCTTGATCCTGAGCTAAAATCTGCTTTCCTATTACTTCCAAAGTGGAGGCCAAGTGGTAAAAGGGCTTAGGATTCCTATAGATCAAGCACTGTTAGCAGCTTTGCTGCTATCTTGAGCCCGTGTCTTATCTGTAAAAGTGGCATGATAATAGTACCTGTCTCATAACTTGTGATAAGTTACTGATAATCTTTACGTAGATGGCTCTTAATTAGTGGAAGTTTGTATTATCATTACTACATCCATTGGTCTGTTATAATTTTTAGAGACACTAAAATAACTCAAATACTTTTTTTTAAAGATTTTATTTATTTTATTTGAGAGAGAGAGAGCATGCAGGGGAAAGGGCAGAGGGAGAAGGAGAGAGCATCTCAAGCAGACTCTGAGCTGAGCATGGAGCCTGACGCAGGGCTCACTCTCATGATCCTGAAATCATGACCTGAGCCGAAATCAAGAGTTGGACGCTTAACCAACTGAGCCACCCAGGCGCCCCTCAAATACTTGTTTTATAAAATAGATCTATGTTCTTTTACCAAAAAAAATTCTCTTGCCCCAAATAAAAGTTTTCTGTTCCAGCTATCATTCACAAATGCGTACTAAGTGGTATCAATTTCAACCCTATCCTTTATTTCAAAGGAGAAAAGAAGGTCATTTAAGATATAAACCTTGCATTGTAAACCACTATCCTCTGGATCACCAAGAATAGCAGTTAATAAAATTTATCTCTGCTGATCATAAGTAATAACCTTCTAACAACATCACAAGCAACTTGTTTTCGACATTGACAGGAATGCTATAGAGGTAGTCCAACAGTTAAATGTTATCTAATTCAAAAACTCTCACACCAGAAAAACTCAAAACCTTACTTCCAATTTATCTCTCCTGCTAAGGTTCGGGACTCAGAACTCACTTTGGCTTCACTTAGTTCTCAATCTGTTGTCTTATTTTCAGGTTTTCCCAAGGACTTTGAGAGTGTGGTTTTAAGAAGTCTTAGAGATTTGGAGATTAAATGTAAAAAACAATTATAAATATGGCATCGGAATTTTTTAACCTTAACTGACATGGCTATTTGGAATGAATTATGTGTGACAAGGCATACTTTGGACTTCCAATTCCTATGAGTCCAGAAAGACATAGATAAGTTTTTTGTTTCCCCTCTCTGCCAAGGGGTGAATTCTCTGTAGTCTCTTTTGCACTGAGTTTGTTTCAGTTTTATGAATGAGATGTGTATATGTACTAACTTCTCCTGCCTCCATGTGGATTCTAAATCCAAACTCTGTAGTTACAATGACTGACACTATTCCTGCCTTCACCCTACCCTTGAAGATGCTGTTGGCATAAATTCATCAATTTACTTTTCTATACTTCAGTTAATTACAAATAAATTTTAAGGCTGTCTGGGTGGCTCAGTCAGTTATGCATCTGAATCTTGATTTCAGCCTAGGTCATGATCTCAAGGCTGTGAGGAGGAGCCCCATGTCAGGCTCCATGCTCAGCCCAGAATCTGCTTGAGATTCTCTCCCTCTGTCCCTCTCCCCCACTTGAGCACTCTCCCTCTCTCTCTCAAATAAATAAATAAAATCTTTTTTAAAAAGTAAAAAAAAATAAAAATCTTTGTTTAGTTTATTTGAATTTCCTTCAATTTACTGTGAACTTGTCTATTATATCTTTAAATATTTCTGGTAGTTTCAACCATCCTATTGTGTTTTCATGCATACCAGTTCTCTAAATATTTTATCATTATTATTTTTCCATCACAGCTATCATATTTTCTGCAATTTCCTCATTTTTGTTTCTGTGCAGTTTTATCAAGCACATCTTCAGATCATTGCTTTTTGTTTTCAGTAATGCCTGTTTAGGTCAGTTTCTAATTAGACTTTAAAAGTCTTTTGGTGTCATTGCTGCCGATTCTTTTCTCACATCCTCCATTTCTTATTTAATGATTTCATTTTATAAAGTCCATTTTTTGGTAAGTTTCCCTTTTTTGGTAAATTTTCTTGAAAATATGAAGATGTTATACTCTGTAGTTTTCTTCTGCTGCATGAAATACATCTCCTAAAATATTGTTCATATCTTTGTTTTCCAATCCATATTTCATTTTCTTCCCAGGTTCATCCTTTTGAATGATCATAATTTACCAAGGTCTATTAGTTGTCTAAAATAGAATGAATGAAGTCTCCTTGACAGTCTTTTTTTCTTTTCCTGGCAACTGTTTTTACTGAAGACATATGTCTTCCATATTTAATTATCTTGTTGCATAAGAGTGATAGGAAGCTAAAACCATGGTTAGTATGAGAGCTTTGTCAATTTCTCCTTAGAAAAAAATTTTCTTAGAGATAGAGCGTGCATGCAACAGAGAGAACAGGTTGGGGGGGTCAAAATGGAAAGAGAGACAGAGAGGATCTTCAGCAGGCTCCACACCCAGCATGGAACCCATGGCAGGGTTTGATTTCAAGACCCTGAGATCCTGACCTGAGCCAAAACCAAGAGTTTGTCGCTTAACCAACTGACCCACCCAGGCGCTCCGCTCCTCAAATTTTTTTTACCTGACTCCATGGGTTGGGGAATTTTCTGTCTCTAGGAGAGGTATCCTTTCAACATCATTAAACTTCCAACCTTTAGGGTGAGCCAGCAGTTTTTCTAAGAATTGAATTTATAGGTTTTCCTTTCATGTGCATTATTAATCAACATGTATTTTTTCCCATGTGTTTAATCCTCATCCACTGTTATGAGGTTATCATGCTTTATATCTTATTCTTTCTGATCAGGAAAAAAAGTAGGGAGAGGTTTGTATTTTTATTGAACATGTTCTCCAGCCCCATTGCCCTTTCTAGTTTGTGAGGGGAAATGGCCTTTATGTCTGCTCTTTCTTGTCCTTCTTGCTTACAATCCACACACATTTCCAGGCTGTGCCTTTCCTGGAGTGAACCACTGGGCATTTTTTCCATCCACTCTCTGCATCACTATCCTGTATTCACAAGCTAAGGAATGATGCATTGGCTCTCAGCGTCCAATTCAATTTCATCCAAATTACATTATATGTGAGATATTACACATGATAGTTTAATATTATATTGGGACCTATCTTATTTGCAACAGAGATGGAAATTTTTTTTCCAGTTTCCTTTGCTTATTTTTGCATACATTTTTAAAGTGTACACTTTACCAAGATGCACCTCTGACTCATTGAGCTAGAATAGTAGTTTACTTATACAAGAGGAAACTGAGATTTAAAGGAATCCTCTGTTAATTATGTGTGACCATATATTCTTGTCACTTTGTGTAAGTCACTTAACCTTTCTAAGCTTTAAGGTCCTGAGTTGTAAAATGGGTATAATTATACACACTTCCTTGTGTTATGAGAATTTAATTAAGTAATAAATACAAAACCTATAAACACATTGCCTGGATGTTATTAACGATTGTTCCTAGTAGTAGTAGTATTTTAAAACTTGAGATTTTTCTATGTGGGGGTCAGCTTTTTAACCCGAAATTTTTGAAAAGACAGAAGAATGATCAGCCAATCATTCTCTACTACCAGATAGAGTTCACTGGAAAATTCTATCCAAAAAGAAAATAAATGAAACTAATATCCTTAAAGTGAAATAAAAAATAACCATCTCTACCAAAGGATGTTGACACAGTTCAATGCTTATAGCATTTAATCAGGCTAAGGCAAAGTAAGAAATAAAAACTACAATGTAAACAAAGCAAAACAAAATTTTTAGCCTCATTGTAGCAAATTTGTAAAACAAACCTGTTACTAGGTAAGAATATAATCAAAAGTAAAGAAATAGGAGATGGGTAATAAATGTGTTCTATTGACAATGTCAAAAACAGAACACACATAACCATTTTAGGTAACATATTAGTAAGAAAGATTCCCTCTACTGATGGTCTTGACCTTACATCATTCATCTTTGCCATCTGCCACCAGTAAAGACTTACGTTAACTTCCAAGAGCAAAATATGCCGGACTATGGTTTCTCTTTAAAGCAAGATTTAATCTATCTGAAGAGAGGCATGATGAAGCTAGATGTTATTAAGCAATACTTAATAATTACTTCGGTATTTCTGGCTGAATATATCCTTAACTCTGTAACCTAAATATTTGATATCAATAGTCAATGACTAAAAAATTATGTCACATTATCTTAGAATCCCAATTGCCATTCTTTGGAGAATCTATCCATTTTCTCTGTAAGATTGCCAGTGTTTCTCAGGGCTCATTTGTTTAAGTATCTTTTTTTTTTTTTTTTTTTTTAATTTTTTTTTTTTTTTTAAGATTTTATTTATTTGCGAGAGAGAGAATGAGAGACAGAGAGCATGAGAGGGAGGAGGGTCAGAGGGTAAGTATCTTGATATATCTCAGTGCTCAGGAAATTAATTCCTCTCTCTCTCTCTTTTTTCCTACTGAACAGGAATTCATCTAACCCACTCTACCACTTTGTCCCAAAAAGCTGACTGCCTAGTGCTGTATTTTGGAGGTCCCTACTCCACTACCTTCTGGAGCCACTGAGGGCTCCCAAGGCTTCCATGTCTACTGCTTCCCTGAGGTGACACCTTAAGGGCCAAGTCTTGACTACCTCATAGACTTAGTTCTGTTGGCTCCATGTCCATCTTTAGGTTCACTACTATTGAATCTTGGGTCTTTGAGTCTTCTAAAACAAAGGTGTGGCCACGACTGAATCACTAACCTCCACTAATTGAGGTGGTTCTCAAACAAATGGGAGGATGCTAGTTCCTTCAGTGATATGTACCCAACACACACACACACACACACACACAACTTGGGCCCCCAAATTTACCGATTTAATGATGTAAGGTGAGCCCTTAGAGTCATTCACATAGCTATTTTCCTACAAGTGCACCAAAGGTTCCAAGCTGGCTGGGTTGGTGGGGAAATCAATATCCATCCTTAAGTTGGCCAATACCAACATTATCCATTTCATGTTATCCATCATCCATGATCCTTTCCTGACACCTCTCCTTGGTTGGAGCTTCCCTTGTCTGACTGTAAATATGTATTGAGTGCTTTCTATGTGTAAGGCACAGCTCAAGCAATGGTAGATAAAACAGAAATAGTCTACTGTTTGTTTTCATCATTTTGAACCTCAAAGAGAAGCAGTGATACCTTCCAAACACTTTTCTCCTCGAAGGTTCTTCTACCTCATATATATTTATGTATTCAAATAGCTCTGTAAGATCAGCCAGGGAGAATCTAAGTCCCAATTAATATGTTGTGTAAGGAGTTGTACAACTCCAAATATTTACAGAGTCTGAGCCTTAGATCACTACTCAGTCCAAAGTTTTTTATATATCAGTGGTGTACCAAGGACAGGGCAGTGGGAATGGTCTACCTTGAGTGCAGGCAATAAGTATATATATTTGCTTGGGTCGTTTTGCTCTTTATTATCACCAAACACAAGCCATTCTAAACAATCGCAGTGTTAAAATAGTTTTCCCAGAAAAAAAAATGTTTTGTTGGTCTTAGAGTCAGCAAACTTTTTCTATAAAGGGTCAGAAAGTAAACAGTTTTGGACTTTGGGGAATGTAAGGTCTCTGTCACAATTACTCAAGCTTGCCAATGGAGAGAGAAAGCAGCCATAGAAGTACATAAATGGATGGGAGTGGCTGTGTTCCAATAAAACTTTATTTACAGAAATAAGCAGAGGATGAAATTTGGCCTGCAGGCTAGTTTGTGGTCTAAATTCCTAAATAATATTGTATTTACTGATGAGTTTTAACAATAAATGTAAGCTTCAAATTAGTATATTTTGTTACTTATCTTATAGTAAACATTGTTTTCTATATGGAAGTTAATTCAGAGAACTCCTTAGTCATATAGAGGCGCTGACATGTGCAGACTCAGCTACATGGTTTCATTTCTAGGGTAAATTCTTACCAGTAAGGAATCATTTGAGCTTGCATCTGCCTCGGTCTGGCCTCAAACAACCATGGTACTACATATTTTTGCAATTAAACATAGATTTAAAATAAATAAACAGTGATGTAAAGAGGAATAAACAGAAGCTGGTCACTTTTGTTATACTATTTCAGGGTTGGCAAACTATGGCAACAGCCAACAAGCCAAGATTGATTTTTTACTTTTTTTTAGTATTTGAAAATTTTCAAAGTAAGAATAATGTTTTAAAATAAGTGAAAGTTACATGGAATTCAAATTTCATTGTCTATAAATAATGTTTTATTAGAACATAGCCACACATTTTTGTTTATATATTATTACAACAGCAAAATTGAGTGGTTGCAAGAAAAATCATGTGGCCAGCAAAAATATTTATCATCTAGCCCTTTGCAGAAACATTAGCTAATGCCTGTTCTACGTAACAGAAAATTTTTAATTGTGTTTAAAAGTTAAAATAGCAAAACAAGATATGAACTGTAAGGTATAATACTTTTATTTGGTAAAGCTAAATTTTAGTTTATACATGAGATACTTTTTGACATTGAATAATTAAAATTGAAAGTTCTTTTTTACTTGTTTTAAAAATAAAGAAGGAATAAAACTAATGCTTAATACTATTATACACTGTATTAGTGTGCTAGGGCTGTTGTAAAATACCACAGACAAAGCCTTAAACAACAGAAATCAATTTTCTTACTGTTTTGAAGGCCAGAAGTTTAAGACAAAAATTTCAGCAGGTTTGGTTTCTTCGAAGGCCTTTCTCTTTAGCTTGCAGATAGCAGCCTTCTTGTTATAGCCTCACGTGGTCTTTCCTCTGTGCGTACATATTCCTGACTCTATGTTCAAATTTCCTCTTCTTATAAGGACATCAGTCAGATTGGATTAGGGCTTATCCTAATGACCTCATTTTAACTTAATCATCTCTTTAAAGGCCTTATTTCCAAATGCAGTCCCATTCATAGGTACTAGGGGTCAATGCTTCAACATATGAATTTGGAAGGGACATAATTCAGCCCATAACATACATGATGAATTAAAAATATAGTCTTAGCTTTTTAAGCCTGAAGGGAAATAGGATTGCATGTGTTCATTTTATAGCACAGAGACAAAGGTCTTTTCAAGGCAAGATAGCAGTGAGACCATGGGGGCCCAAACCTAAGCTCAATGCTCTTTCCACTTTAGTTTACAGAATATTTTTTTCTTGTTTCTTTTACTGGTTTTCTCATTTTAGTTTTCTCCCTATACGTTCTTGTACATAGTTCTGTTACCATACTATGCAAAACATCAATTTGGAAAAGTACACATCAAGAAAAATAAAAATAAAAGACCTGGAAGCTCAGTTCTTTGATAGAAATGCTGATAGGAACTTGACAGGAAAAATTTGTACAGTAAGGCAATACTTTTAATGACTATAAAGGGCTTTATCCTTCCCATCTGTGCCCAAGCTGCCTTTTAAGGAAATAGAATATATTTGGGATAACTTGAGAAAAACTTCTGATTCAAGGGAAAATCAGCCATCATGTGTTTTCCATAAAACACAGTAATTTAAACTGTATTCCCAGAGGATAAAAATATTTGTGAAAGAAAAATGTAATTTTAATTACTATAATTAAAGGAATTACATAGCAGGAAGATGATTATTCCTAAAAGAGGGATATTTTAAAAATAAAAAAAAAATTTTTCCTGCAAATTTCTCTGCAAATTTCCCAATTTCTAAAAGTCATTTAGTAATCATTCACAAATGAAAAACACACTGTTATCTGAATTCCAGGACAGACAAGTTTATTTATAAAGATGTCAGAGCATTTCAAAATGCTTGATGCATATCACATACATAAGCTCATTCAGTAGGCAGTGGGATAAGGGGAGGAATTTTCATATAAAACCTAACAGAGAGTGATCTCGAAAACATAGCTAAGATTTTCCAGATAAGTCAGAAGCACATAGTGCCTTTTTTTTTTTTAAAGGGTTAGGGTGACCCTGATTTTGCAGACACCATATTTTACTGTACAAATGTCCAGGACCCATTCCGGAGTTTCGAATCTGTTAACAGAAATGGGCAAGGTGTACTTTAAAAACTAAGGATCGCTGGCTGATTTCCTTGTACCCGTGTTCTCACAGCTTAACAACATTTTAGACCCTTGCCCTATAACATTTCAGCTACTGGAATTTTGGCCTCAATTTTGTTCATTCTTTTTTATAATCCCTCATGTGGATGGCATAAATTAGGGCGGTTATTAATCATTATGGGACACTGTAAAACATACTAATTAAATTTGCAATAATAGCTGGTTTTGTTTTGTTTTTGTTTTTGGAAATAATATCTTGTTTTGGCTCTTTTTCTTCTGCTGGATTGAGTTGCTCTATCATATTTTCCTGAAGGATTTGCTGTTAGTAGCCTGTAAAAAAATGAAAGGGTTTCTTATAAAATAGAATTTTAGAGATCATCTAACCAAAACACCAGTTTTTAGAATCAAAGAAACTGAGATGAAACAAATTGAGTTGTTGTTCTCTTTTTTTTTAAAGATTTATTTACTTGAGAGAAAGAGAGCAGCATGGGGGTGGGGGCAGAGGGAGAGGGAAAGAAAGCATCTCCAGCAAACTCCTGGCTGAGTGTGGAGCCCAACGTGGGGCTTGATCTTATGACCTTGAAATCATGACCTGAGCTGAAATCAAGAGTCAGATGCTTAACTGACTAAGCCACCCAGTGCCCCGAGGTGATGTTCTAATGCCATATGATGAATAGTGTCAGAGCAAGGACTTGAATCCATGTCTGGTAATTCTTCATCTTATTCTTTCTGTGATGCCATGCAAAATGTAAACATCCAGGCGTATTAATGATCTCTAAAAGAAAGTATAACATCGAATCTTTTCAGTGGAAGAGTAAAGGATTTTTTTATTCTCTTAACATTTATAAAAGTTCCTGTTATTTCCCTCCTGGAATTTTGATCCTTAACTAGATATAATTTTGATTTATTCAAAGTGTAAAGAAAAAATACTTGGGAGGACTCATGTTACCATTTTGCCTTGAGAGGCAAAACGATCAAACAGAACTTTGGTGAAGGAAGAAAACTTAAAGTACATTGCATTCCAGAGATTGGTTCTCCAGTTTTCTAGATCCTTAGAAATTTTTGTCAGTATGCTTTGAGATGATGAATTAAGTCTTGTGAACTGATACACAATATACTGCCTAGAAACTGATTTATAAAAAAGTCCAGTGACTAACTTGTAATAAAAAACTAAAACTGCAAAGCAGAGAGTATCTATGTTAGCTGAGAGGCAAATAAAAGAGATGCCAAATTATAATCGAGTGGTTGCTCAGAATGATTTAATCAGAATCAGGCAAATTAGACAACTTAAATTGTTAGCATTGGCAGTCTATTGATAACCTGCTTTTTGACTCAAACTTATTTACACATTTTAGTTTCCATGAAATAATGAGACACTAAGGCACAGAGAAACTTTAAAAAGATGTATTTTGTGTGTGTGTGATATTAATAATTAACACACATTTTTACATCTACAAAAGAAAAATGACTGCATTTAACTAAACACATTTCCTTGAACTTGTTATTTATTACAGTGGCTTTTGATTTTTTACATTTGTGTAATGAAAACATCTACTTTATTCTAATATTTTTTTAACATAGTCTCCATGCACAGGGCTTGAACTCACGACCCTGAGATCAAGATCCTGAGATTAAGACCTGAGCTGAAATCAAGAGTCAGATGCTTAACCAACTGAGGCACCCAGGCACCCCCAAATCATCCACTTTAAAGAAACATTTGAATATTTGTGATGAATGCTTCAGATTCCTACCTTAATAGTAGAAGTTTACTTTGGGATCTATTCTACCCACTGTTAAAATGTTGCTGTAAACTCTGATTTAAAGGGTAGGTGATAATCTTTACCCTGTAGTAGCCTACTAAGACAGTCATGTACATTTACCTGGAATATCCACTCACTTCAAATGTTCTCTGTACATTAAAAATCAGTCCCTCGCCTCTTTAAAAAATCCACCTAAAACTTTCTTACCTCCTTCAGAAAACTGTGCATGATGAATTCTGTCTGATTCTGATTATGCTACTGTTATCAGTTGAAAACTGCTATGTTCATTTTTAACTCTGTTAATATGTGTTTGTTGATTTAAAATGTGCTTTTTGTCCTTGTTATTAAATGACTGATAGCCAGTCTCCAAGGTGGACCTAAATATCCTCCTTCCTGATAGTCATGACACCATTACTACCCTTCCATAGTGAATAGGGCTAAATTGGATAACCAACTGGTTATTGTGGGAAATGATAGTCAGTGACTTCTGAGCCTTGAATCACATGCTCTGAGAGAAACAGCCTGACATGTGATGACACTCAAGAAGTCCTATGAAGAGGTTTATGTAGTGAGGAACTAAGGCTTCCTGCCAACATACATGTAAGAAAGCCACCTCGGAAGATCTTCCAGTCCCAGGCAAGCCTTCAAATGACTGTAGCTTAAGATGACATCTTGACTACAACTTAGGAGACCTAGAGCTAGAACTTAACCAAGTAAGCTGCTGTCAATTTCTTGCAGCAACTCTAAGACAACAAATGTACATTGTTTTAAGCTACTAAGTTTTACTGTATTGTGTTATGCACAATAAATAATGTAATAATTAATTGTGTTCCAACATTTAAGCTACTTGAGGTCATAAAATTTGCCATTTGTTTCCCTTTTTTGCACAAATCCTCCAGGCATAGAGAATAAACAATATATCTATATTCTATATCTATGTAGAATAGATATGCCAGGTTAAAGACAAATGTGGTGGAGAAATGGTGGTCTTGCCACTGTAATTTGGTGTCATAGTGTTTTTCTCTATACACATTGATGATAGGACCCGCAGTTTACTCATCTTTGTATCCAGTAATCTGAACTAGATGAGCAGGCACTATAACCTAATTTTTTTTTTTCATTCCTATGATAAATCCTCAATAGTGGTATAACTCCCTGATAGCTAGCAAAATACCCACTTTTTCTTAGTCTTAAGTCCCCACATTATGTAATAGTCTATTGCAGTTTTAGTAAACCCTGTAGAATTATTTTCAATCTCTCTGTTTCTGTTTTTCTCTCTCCTCTCCTCCTTCCTTTTTCAAATAACTTGCTGAGGATGGAGTGGAGAAGAGTTTTATGAGTATTTTTATTATTGATGAGTAATAGCTTTAGGAGTTTAATAAATATATGTCCTTCCTCCCCTATTTAAAGAATAATCTTTTCTTTTGAAAGAAAATTTAAGAGAATCGCCTTGGCTTTTAATATTTAACTTCCGATTATAATTAATCAATCAAAAATCTATCTGAAGGTAACCAATGAGGAATTGAGGTATAGAAATAAAAATCATGTTGACTGAATGATAGATGAATTAGAGGGTTTTAACTTACAGCAATTGCTGTTTTATGATAAACAGTGATACCCATGTTGCAAATATTAGAGTTGTTTTCATCCATGTAAAAAAGTTTTATTACAGTAGTCCCACCTTATCTTCAGGTTCGCTTTCTGAGGTTTCAGTTACTGGCGGTTGCTGGCTGGAAGTAGATGATCCTCCTCCTGACATTGTCAAGTCAATAGTAGCCTAAGGCTACCTAACAATACTTCTGTGATTCACCTCACTTTATCTCATTGTGTAGGCATTTTATCATCCAGGAAGGATTTGTACAGTACAATAAGGTCTTTTGAGAGACATACAGAGAGAGACCACCTTCACATAACTCTTATTACAGTATGTTGTTCTAATTGTTCTAATTTATTATTAGTTATTGTTAATCTCTCACTGTGCCTAATTCATAAATTAAACTTCATCATAGGTATATATATATAATATACATATATATGTATATATATATGTATATTATATATATATAAACATAGAATAGAGAGAGTTTGTTACTATTCATAGCTTCAGGCATTCACTGGGGGTCTTGGGACATATCCATCATAGATAAGGGGGGGACTACTATATTTAGGTCTATCAGTCAGTGATCTCCAAAGAAACCAGTAGAAGACATATAGGTATGCATATAAAGAGATTTATTTCAAGGAATTGGCTCATGCTATGGTGGGGACTAGCAACTTTGACATCTGTAAGATAGGCATATAATCTGAAAACATCAAGAGTTGATGGTTCAGTCTTGAGGTAGAACTTCCTCTTCCTCAGAGAAGCCTTAGCGCTTGCTTTTAAAACCTTTCAACAGATTGGGCAGGCTCACCCACATTATGGGGAATAATCTTTACTTCAAGTCAGCTGACTGTAAATGCTAACAACATCTACAAAATATCTTCACAGTAATACCTAGATTAGTGTTTCATTGAATAGCTGGGTACTATAGCCTAGCCAAGGTGATACATAAAACCAGCCATCATAGAAAGTATGAATTTAGAATTAGACCTACAGTGCCCATAATAGTAGGAATTATAAATTTCCCAAATAAGATTATCATAGTAAACAAATGCTTCTGCAAAGAAGTCAACTACACATTGATTTTTGTTGTTGTTTTAATTTTTTAATTTTAATTTTAATTGAACTGGTTTAATTAGCACTGTGCCTGAAAAAATGTAATGACTTAGAAGATTTTCAACTTTTAACCTTAAACGCTTTCTATTTCTCAAAATAAAAATGATCAAGGGCCTCTGGCATATAATCTGGAGTGAAAAGAATAAAGATGAAGCTTGCACAGTCCCAATAACACAATTTTTTTCTTTTTATCTGCTGCAGATTCTCCACTGGTGAAAAGCTTTGGTTTAATTTTAATCAGGAACAGCTGTTTCAGGCAGATGCTCAGAGTTCAAAGACGTTATATACACAATTATAAAAACTTTCATTTTCAGACAATCGTAGTAAACCCATCTAAGTGTAGCATGCCTAGGGATTCAAGTTACATCCTTGTGTTTTATTTAAGAATGTACCTAATATAATGCTTCCTAGCAGCTAAGGAAACAACTCTGTCACTTCTCAAGGCCTGGAAAAGCCAGTGCCAGGTCCCTGGGGAGGCTCCTTTTTGTCATCTCTCCAGACATGCAAATTACTTATCTCAGGGCAGAGATATTTACACTACCTCCAAACAAATGCTGCTTATCTTTACCATTAGCAACATTAATAATAAAAACCACCCATAGTTACTGACTCAATTAGATGTTTCAAAGTAAAATTCTTGGCTACCTGCCCTTCCAATAGGTTGTCAAAAGGTACTAGAGTTTCTAACTTCTGCTAACATCTCCAAACCATTTAAAATCCAACTGAGAATTCTAAGCACTTGCCCTCCTGGGATGTGAATGTTTGTCACCTACTGGGTTGATATTTTGTCACTTAGCTTCTATCTTTTATTAGGACAGAAGTGCCCCACTGGTCAGGTATTTCTGAAAAAGTAAACACAAGTGGAAAGGCAGTATTTTTGTATTAGATTCTCTGTGGAAATAGAAATAAATTTAGATATGCATAATACAGTTTTGATAAGCCAACAAACATTGGAACTCTTTTGATCATTTATTTTAGAAACAACATTCAAAATTCTGGGTGGAAATGAGGCTATTTTTGTTCTTCAAAAAAGTTATATTAATGACCATTGATAAAAGACTGAAAATGACTGGGTTGTTCTAGGCTTGGTGCTGCCACCGATTAGTCAGGAATCTTAAGAAGGATATTTTACCTCTCTGGGCCTCGGTATCTTCCCCTGCGAAATGGGGAAATGGGACTTCATGGGTCAGTAAAATTAAAAACAAAAGAAACTGGACATGGGGCTGCCAACTTTAAATTCCCTTCCTTCCTTTCTTCCTTCTTTCCTTCCTTCCTTTCTTCCCTTTTTCTTTCTTTCTTTTGCTAAATAAGAGCATTTTAAAAATACAAACTTCTTTTCTCATTGTATTAAAGAAGAATTTGAATGCCAAGAAATGGGAACAACACAATCTCAGAATCGTATCAGTATTTTAAGAGAATAAATCTAGATTAAATAAAAAATGACTACCTTGTCCTCATTTATCTTTTTCATCCATAGACTTGTAAAAACTTTATGAAAGCCCAGAACTTGCCCTCCAAGAGTGTTTTAGAATTCTAAGGAAAATGATCCCCAAGATTTACTCTTCCTCTCACTCATAACCTAAGATGCAAAACTGGAGCCTATAATCTTAGAATTGCATCATTAAGTCATCAATTCCTTGTTGGTTTATTGTTTCTTTTCATCTATTTACAACATTTTCCAACATAAAAACTTTGTCTTACCTAAATTCTGATATAAGAGCATATTTCTATTTCTACAGGTAAACCTTCAGTAATTTCTTTTACTTCTCTATTAGTTATATATGTTTGTGTGAGATGATACTCGTTCTATATTCTATGAGACCTTCTTTATCAGGTCATTATCACAGTGTATGGAGTGTAGTAAATACATTCAAGAAGAGCTGGTGAGATTCTCTTCTATAAATATTGTGTTTGACCTTGGGAATGCTATGATTTGTTCCCTATGTATAGCTATATAAATAATCTATCTGACATTTGGAGAAATGGCATGCTTTTCCTAAAAGCATTTTACAGGCAAGTAAGATTTAGTGGGTTTTTTTCAGATTAAGAATTTTTGGAGCACCTGGGTGGCTCAGTCAGCTTAGTGTCTGACTTTTGGTTTCAGTTCAGGTCACGATCTCATGGGTCCTGGGACTGAGTTCTGCACTGGGCTCCATGCAGGGAGTCGGCTTGAAGAGTCTTTCTCTCTGCCCCTCCCCCCACATATGCATGTGTGCTCTGTCACTCTTAAATAAATAAATAAATCTTTAAAAAAAAGAATTTTCAAAGAAAAATATATTCACACTTTCTTGCTCTCTTAAAAGACCAGCATGCAAATTTACCTTATTTTTGATACTGAGATCATGCTTATAAACCCCAGCTGCAGTGACTTTGAGTGCCATTGAAGTGAATGGTTTTGCTCCCATACGTACTGAACCATAATTAACATTCTACGTACCAGAAATTGTACTATTTTGCAAGCATTATTTGATGTGATCTTTATAAATAACCATATTAGGGTGTGGACATCTTTGGGATTTACTCTTTTGCCAACCACAATTACTGAGATTTTTAAAAACAAGGAGTTCAAGTGAAATAATTAACGCAAACAAGGGGGTAAAAAAGCCAGATTTGAATGCAGAATTTCCTATTCAGAGCCCATCTTACTGACCATTGATCTGCCCACAACTTCTATGGCTCTGTGTCCTCCTGAAACATCTTGTATCTCCCTTTACTGTAATAACATCATGCCGACACACACACACACTTAACTTAGAACTTGTAATGCATAGCCGGATCCAAACCAGAAAATCAAGGCTGTTAGAATTTGGGTTCAAATAAGCAAAAAGCTTTGGGTGAATTCTGGAGTTTTTTTCTGCACATATAGTTTACTATTTTAATGCCTGGATTTTATGACATTTTGTCCATCTTCTTAGAAACATCCTGCTTATATTCAGATTTTTGTCCATGTGAGAACACCCTTTCTGTGAAAAAACAAATGATGTGGTACTGCATATGATATAAATTTAATGCCTATGCTTTTTATTTGATGGTCTATTGTTTTATGTACCTTCTACTTATCTAGCAATATTCTATAACTTTATTGTACCATATTATTTCTTCCCTAAAGTGAAAGAGGGTGAGCTCCTCACAATGGTCCCTCTATGTTTTGCTTATTTCTGTATGATATCATGCTTAACTTATGGTATTCTCATACAAAAAGTAATGACAATCATGAGAACTGTGATGTGATTTTTTTTTTAATATTTTATTTATTTGACAGAGAGAGAGATAGCGAGAGCAGGAACACAAGCAGGGAGAGTGGGAGAGGGAGAAGCAGGCTTCCCGCAGAGCAGGGAGCCTGATGTGGGACTCGATCCCGGGACTCCGGGATCATGACCCGAGCCGAAGGCAGACGCTTAACGACTGAGCCACCCAGGCGCCCGTGATGTGATTTATAATAAGAAATATATATTTGGTTATCTCTGTTTCTGGCAGAGCTCCTAAAATACTTGGCATTTCCTAAGTGGTGAGAGCAACAAAGTTGTCTTTTGTTGTGTTGATGAGATAACTTTTGGACCCCACCTAAGGATGGGGGCTGGTTGCCAGTGGAACCAACCTTATGACTGGATGGTTGGAACTTTCAGGTCCACCTCCCTGACATCTGTGGGGGAGGAAGGGGCTGGCGGTTGAATTGGTTTCTGATGGCTAAGGATTTTATCAATCATGTCTATATAATGAAGCCTCCATAAAAACCATAAAGAGCACTGGGTTCAGAGAGCTTCCAGGTTGGTGAACACATGTAGATGCAAGGAAAGCTGGGTACTCAGAAAGAAATTGCCCTTTCCCAATATATTGCCCTATGTATCTCTTCCATCTGGCTGTTACTGAGTTATATCCTTTTATAACAAACTGGTGATCTAGTAAGGCAAATGAGTACTCATTTCTCTAAGTTCTATGAGCCACTCTAGCTAATTAATTGAACCCGAGGAGGCAGTTGTTGGAACCTCCAATCTACAGCTAGTTGGTTAGAAGCACAGGTAATGGAGTGGGCAGTCTTGTGGGACTGAGTCCTTTACTTGTAGAAAATGATACTATCTCCCAAGTAGACAGTGTTAGAATTGAGTTGAACTTATAGGACACCCAACTGGTGTCAGAGAACTGCTTGGTGGTGCGCAGACAAAACCATACTTTGGAATTGGAGTCAAAATCATTAGCAACTCAAAGCTAAACTATATGTCAATTAACCTTAACTTGAAATCAGAGAGGGAGACAAACCATAAGAGACTCTTAATCATGGGAAACAAACTGAGGGCTGCTAGAGGGGAGGGGGTTGGGGGCATGGGGTAACCAGGTGATGGACATTAATGAGGGCACATGATGTAAAGAGCATTGGGTATTATATTAGACTAATGAGTCACTGACCTCTACCTCTAAAAGTAATAATACATTATATGTCAGTTAATTGAATTTAAATTAAAAAAAAACTCATGGAACTATACACCTAAAGTGGGTAAATTTTTTTTAGTATGTAAATTATACTTCAATAAAACCATTAAGAAATAATCTAGGGGTGCCTGGGTGGCTCAGTCGTTAAGCGTCTGCCTTCGGCGCAGGTCATGATCCCAGGGTCCTGGGATCAAGCCCCTCATCGGGCTCCCTGCTCTGCAGGGAAGCCTGCTTCTCCCTCTCTCACTCCCCCGCTTGTGTTCCCTCTCTCGCTGTGTCTCTCTCTGCCAAATAAATAAATAAAATCTTAAAAAAAAAAGAATCTGAAAAAATAACGTTACTTTCATAATTGCACAGGCCACGTTCTCTTGGAAACAGATTCTTGGATGGAAATTGGCCTGCAGGTGGTCTATTGGTGAGTCCTCATTGTAGCAGCACTTTGAGAATAAGAGAAGTTGGAGTGGGCTCAGAGAGAAGCTGAAGACCTGCAGTATAATTGCAACAGAGGCCTCAGCCAACCCTACAGAGAGCTCTGAATGTGGGATTGCACTTCGGAGATGTTCCAAATTGAGATAGAGGGCTAGGCCTTTGTACCCCTTCATCAGCTGTCATTGGATGCAGGCTCTCCTTGGAAGAGGTATAACCCTGAAGAGGTAGTTCTATTCAGCAGAAAGAGATCCCTGAGAGGATTCAGCTGAGAGCCTTCAGTAAGCAATGATCCTGGCAGCTAAGGGGTTGGGTATTTAGGTCTGGAATGAGAATCTGTACTTACTGACTCAATCACACCTTTCAAAGGAAAATCTTGGCTACCTGCCCTTTGTATAGGCTGCCAAAAGATATTAGAGTTTCTAACTTCTGTTACCACAATATCCATTACAAAGATATTTTGATTTGTAGCCTAGAAATGCCTACATCTATTACCTTTTCAGACTCAGTCATTTATTTATCTTGCATTCAACAAATATCTAAAAAGTAACAATGAGTACTCATTAAACACTGGGCTGGGTGATGGGAATACAGCAGTGTATGTGACAGGCAAGTTCCTGCCCTCATGGAAGTTACATTTTTGAGAGGAAGACAGGCAATGAACCACTTATTAATTCATTTAGCTAATATTGAATTAAGAATCTACTATTTTGATAGATTCTACTCTAAGTACTGAGGAAACCTCAACAAGTAAGACAAAAAAAAAGTCTCTGCTTTCAGAGATCTAACATATTAGTAGGAGAGACGAAAAACTTATAAGTGAGAAAATAAAATAGGATTATTTCAGATAGTGATCAGTGCTGTGGAGAAAATAATAGTAAAATGATAGAAAGTGACAAATCATGGAGAAAGGTAAAGAAGGGCGCCTGTCTAAGCAGGTGGCATTTGAGATAAGATTTAAATGATGAGAGCAAACCATCATATGAAGGCCAGGAGGACATGTGTTCAAGCATAAATAGTAAGTGAATGCCCTGGGGGAACAGGAAGAAGGCCAACAGAAGAATAGCCATTCTTGGAGTGAGGAGGGAAGATAGATGGTGAGATTAGAGAAGTGGTTGGCCTTACAGGTCATGGTGAAGAGTTTGAATCTCCTTCTGAGTTTGGGAAACCACTGGAGAATTTTAAGTAGGTACATGAGGAATGTGATTTAAGTTCTTAAAAAAGATCTTATGACTATCATGAAAAAAATTGAATATGTGGGGATAGATGTAGAAACCGGTCCTCCAATTAGAGAGATATTGCAGTAGTCTAAAGTAGTGATGTTGGTAACTAGATAGTGTAATAACAGTAGAGATGAACATCAGTGATCATTTCCTGAATACATTTTGGAGATGGAGATGACTGGCTGACAGATTGGGTATCAGAGTGAGGAAAAGAGAGGAATAGAAGATGATTCCATTTTCTTTCATCAAATACTGAACAAACGAATGAGATAAATAAAAATGTCAAGTGCTATGAGAATGATGTGATGGGGAATATTGGGGAGACCTCTTTCTGTGGATATAGCATGGTCATGGAAGGCTCTTTGTGAAGGTAATGTTTGAGAAGAGATCTGAGGCATGAGAATGAGTTGGCCAGGTGAAGATATGGGGCAATGGTGAATAGTTCAAAGGGAAAAGTCCTGACACCATGACAAAGGCTTGGTATAAACAGGAGCCCATTATATCTGGAGCACAGGGAGAGAAGGGAAATGCTGAGAGATATGGATACAGTTGGACAGAACCATAAAATAGCTACTCACTACGTTGTTCTAACCCTGTATTTAAAATACCAAGTTCATTGATTAGATTAAAAAGTTGTGAGTGGGAACCAGAAGACCAGTGTGGCTGGGGACAGAGTAAAGTTTTTGTAACTCCCAATATCTGGCAAAGCTGGATTGTTTTACCACTTACTTCCTAGGGCCACTTAGAGATCTTTAATTGTGCTTCAAGATTCCATGTGCCTGAGTAAATGAAAAATTCATTTGTGACTTTTGGTTTTAAATTTAGAAATAATTTTTGGCAGGTTTGCTAACAATAATAATATAGAACACATGTAATGTTCAAAATGCTATTTTCAACATTTTTGTAAGACAACACAAACATTGTTACACTTATTTTATCAATGAGTTAAAATGAGTCATGGAGCAGTTTAGTGGACTTGACCAAAATGAATTCCCAATTAATGGAGGAATTAGGATTAAAATTCAGGTCCTTCTTTACTTAGTAAAGAATTTTTTCTAGTAGACCTTTTATTTTTGGTAAATGATGAATCATCACAGAGAACAATGTTTAGCAGAATAAAATTTTGGACTTAGTATGAATAAGACTGGAGAGGCAAGCTGCAGAGAACAGTATCCTGTGCAGTAAGAAATGCCTAAAGATAAGCCCTTATTCTCCCATTTCTAGTCTCTTCCTTTTCCTAGAAAATTCCAATTTTTCAAAGGTCAAGAAAAAAATTAAACTGCTGGTTTCCTACTCACACCTACTTTATAACTGGGGAGGCTTGTACTTTTATTACTTTTTTTCTTTTTATACTTTTATCCATTTTAACCATACAGATTGATTTTGGATTTGTTAAAAAAATGTTTAGATCTTAATCATCTGGAGAGCAGGCACAGCATCATCCATGCATTCTGCACAGGGTACAGTACAGTATGTGAATACGTGGCAAATGCTTTCACAAGGTGATTTAGTTTTTTTCTTTTTAAATGCAAGCAATTATAAAAGGACAGTGTCTACTTATTGTTGGTTTATTAGCTAATAAATGCCTGTCCAAAGATTATAAGCATCCCATCTGCAGTTGAGTTTCAGCATGTTCAAGCAGGTGCATGTGGGTTTGGAAACACATTGATCAAAGATTGTGGCTGACTTGATAAAAAGGGGTGTAGAGGTAGATCAAAGCATGTGCCAACAATGAAACTTCTACTTCTCTTGAAATAAATCTTTGAAAACTATTAACCTGAAATTCGATTGAATAGTTCTGCATACTTCTGCTATAAGTGCATTAAATCTTTGTGTATTAATTGGTCCTTCTGGCAATGAAGGTGTTGAGACCCTTACTTCAAGGTAATCTAATCCCTTGAGGAAGTGTTATTTGTTCCTATATTAGAAAAGCAGCTAGACTCTTCTCTATAGTCTATTTAGGTATATGCAGGTTTTTCTGCAGTTTAAACTTTGGGGATATGAGTAGATAATTGTGTTTCCCTTTAAGTTCTTTAATGTTTTTATATGAAACAAAAGACTATATTCCTTTTTCATCTTGACAGTCAATTAACTGTTTACTATTAGATGGCAGAATCTCAGATTAATAATAACAAAAAAGAGATTAATCAGAAGATTTAGTTCTGAAACTGAATTTTAATAACAGAGGTAGAAAAGCTAGGTGTTGTTTAAAATATTTTGATTCTAATAATCTGAAATATTAATAATAATCACATAATTATTATTATTAAGTAGTATATAGTCATATATTTTAAATGTCTATTTGATGTGGTTGAAGCAAACTCAAAGATGAAAGCCAACAACCTTCCATTTCTTTGTTCTCCTCCCAAAACCTTCTTGATTGATCACAGTTATTCATCTGACACTCATCTACACTGGGTGTCCTGAAAAGACATGTTTGAAAATGTCTTTTTTTGGTGGGGGGAGGATACAAAATTTCACATGCTGTATATTTTATGCCCTTTTCCCTCGCTCTACTTTATGAGTGGTAAAATTACACTGCATGTATTATTATCTCAAGACTGAAAAATATTTGTCTGTTGAACTGAACATTTTTCCTACACAGGTTTTTATCAAAGAGAAATAACCTTTTATTTTCAAGCTGGGTTTTTTTTTGGGGGGGGGAGGGAGAATCTAAAGTAATATCAAATACAGATATGCTGAGTAACAATAAAGAAGAAGTTCTATTTCTGCTCACACCTTTCTGTTGCATCTTATATGTGTTATACAAGCATTTGTACTTCTTCACCATTCCTTGCTTTGTACTGAAATACTTTGCATAATTCATTTTTTTCAAATAACTATCTCAAAATATACCTTTTATAGAAATGAGTTTTAACACCCTGCAGACACTCTAGGAAATGGTCTGGAACCTCACTAAGAATATTGTCAGAATGTGAGAGGGATTTGTTCTAGGCATGACATGAAATGCAAAAATTGAATTTCTTGCACAAACTTAAAACCAAAACATCATATAACCTCTCTGTGTTTTGGACCCAACATGTCTCTGTCTATTTGGATAAAAGCTATTGGATGTATATTTTTTGGTGAACTGTCAACAGCAAAGCATGAAAACAGATGTGTTTCTGCTATTTTCATTATTAGGGAAATAAAAGCAGTTGTGCTGGACTTGTGTTTGAGGGAAGCACTCAGTAAGGCCTTCACACTCTGGGGTTGGAAAATCTGGCAGTGTAGACCAGGGTCTACATCATGACCATCTTCAATTAGCAATAATCGCGCCTTGGATAAACCTCATTGGCTACGATACTGCCACTGTGCAAAGCTCATGACCATCTTCAAAGAGGGCCACTGGAGACAGTCCCTGGGCATTGTTCAGGACTTCACTTCTCTCTGGACATGTTAGTTCAGGTTTTCCGGTATCGGAGTTCTGTGTGAGAACACATGCTAAAGCTAGGTAAAGTTATTATGGCCTTAATTTGCATAAAAGCGATACGACAGTTATTTCAGGACTGGACTTTGTCAGCATTTGGGAATCTATCACCTAAAATAGTGAAGGTAGCTCATTGCATTTGGGGGTGGCAAGTAAAAACCAATGATAGTGTTTCAGTATAGCCTTTTTTAGATACAACACACACAGTGGGAAAGCAACCCAGCATGTTTGGGGAAAGAAAATAAAGTATAAAAACAGAGTCTTCTTTTATGCACTAGCAGACCTGACAGTAACCAGATGGTAGTTTTTTTGCACTGAATTGGTGGTTTAGTGCAGAAGGGCTATTTTTGGTCCAGTTCGGAAAATTTGTCACAAAAGTTCGTTTGACTCAAACTTTCTCTTCCTTCTGTGGGAGTCTGGTGTTTGTGTTTGGGCATATGTGTGTGTGTGTGTGTGTGATGTGTATGTGTGTTTGTGAGTGTGTGTCTGTGTGTGTGGGGGGGATTTATTTATGTGGTTATGTACTCACCTTGCTTTTATAGAGAACAGAAGTCACCCCTTGGCAAAGAGAAAGAGACAAAATGTAAGAATGATAAAATTGGATTTCTCTGCATTGATCTGAAGTTTGAACTGATGCTATCTTGGTGATCATGGGAAGAAAAGATTAAAGAGAAGACATTGATAAGAGAACAGTGACACATTTAACTCCATACCAATTTTCTAAGCATTGCATTCACTGATAGTATCTTGAGAAATTTTCTTGAGGAGAAGAATCAGATCAAGAATGAACATGACTTTAAGGGGCATAGATAATGAGACAAATCACTAAATTCAAGAAAGTACACCTTGCGGTTTAAAATAAAGATGTTACGGGGCACCTGGGTGGCTCAGTCAGTTGAGTGTCAGACTCTTGATTTTGGCTCAAGTCATGATCTCAGGATGCTGAGATTGAGTCCTGCTTCGGGCTCCGTGCTGTGCATGGAGCTTGATTAAGATTCTCTCCCATCCAAGTACTAACCAGGCCCCACTCCTCTGCCCCTCCCCGCTCTCTAAAATAAATAAATAAATAAAACAAAGATGTTATTTAGGTAACTGTATGAGAGCAGCTCAGCGCTGTAGCCTTACAATCTCTAAGTTATAGAGGTAGGTGCAGGTGTTTCTAATAAGAAATGAAATTCTGTAGTGTCTTAGCATTCATTTTCACAAACTGCCTGTGTGCCAAGATCCCCTAAAACTTTTTGATTTGTTCCTTGTCTCATTATAGATCTCAAAAGACTCAAAATTATGCAATACTTTTAAAAAAAGAATGGGGAAAAAGAGAAAATTTAGGTAATGGGTTCCAAAAAGCCTCGGTGTAAACTCCTGCCCACACAAGCAATTGTGAAGAGTTACTCAGAGAGTCTTTCTTTCCCAGGTGAAATATTTTTGATCCTGCAAGTTCAGCTCTTATGTTAATTTTTATTCTCATAACATTCTGTCTCTTTCTCTCTTTTTTTCTCTCTCTGTCTCTCCCCCCCGCCTTTGTTCTCTCTCTTTTCCCTTTGATTTCTGGCTTTCAAATGGTATTACTATTGGCTTATATTTGACCAAACTCAGATAAACTTCATATGAGAAAATGGTTTAAGCATTACCATCACTGAACGCTTATTAGGAATGCCAGTTCAAATGTGCTGGATGCTTGATCAATTATCAAAAAAGTGTTATTTAAAAATTAGCACAAATTTGGTCAAATTCTATTGATTTTTTAAAGCCTAGTTTTCAAAAATAACTATGTCCAGGTTTCCCCTACTGAGTATTCTGGACTGATTATAGATTAAATGGAAACTAAGGGACTTCCCCTCTGTAAGAGCATGAGGTAATGGCAGATGCCAAGGGAGGGAAAGTAGGTTCTGCTTTCTCCAGGTAGCACCTCCTAGAAATGTAAATGACAGCACCCTAACCCTCATAGCAGGGTCTGCTGGGATCAACTTCTAAGTTTTTATCTTGCTCACTTTCTTGTATTCCTGTGTTCTTACCGGATGTTTAAACCCCATTTCTTCAGCTTGATCTAAATGGTGTGTAAGTGCAGAGACGGTGAAGAGGGCAGTAGACCCCAAGCTGTGTTCACTCACAACTCCTTATAACCAGTGGCAAGACTGAGTCCATAAGTGTAAATTCTGCTTTCCTTTTTCCCAGTTCTGATATATTGATTTGCTCGCACACCATCCAGTCTAAGGGATTAAGACCTCCCTCATGACCAAGGTCAATCTCCCCACCATGTTCACAATTTCCTCTCTTCTCGGAATGGGATCTTATTCCATCAATTATCCCTGCGTCTCCAACACCTTCAGCCCCCTTCTCTTCACCTTGCCATTGGCCTATATTGTAGGCCTATATTGTATCCTCAAAAGAAAATCCCATTTTGACCCTGTCTCCTCCTCTCGTTATTACACTGCCTTCCTTCTTTCCTCCCCTGCAAGTGCCATAGCCCTGTTGACTTATACTTCCCATTTCCCACATTCACTCTTCAGCCCACTGCCATCTGGCCTCTTCCCCCACCCCTCAGAGCAATTGTCTTACACCACTCCCATGCTTCTCATCTTGCTCCTCCTACTCCTTCTTGGTTTCTTCAGGAGCCTCTTTTTTTCTGCCTTCCTCTAAAATTTTGATGATTCTCAAATTTTCTTCCTACATTATATACTTTATCCGAGAGCTTTCATTTTGTTTCAAGGTTTTAACTGTTGCCTGTTCACAGACGACTCCCTCAATGGACTTTTCTAGTATAGTCTTCTCCTGAAAAAAAGTTTCTTATATTTACCTCCTCTGAATATTTACACCTGGTATTCATACAGGCTTTTCTTTCTTTCTTTTTTTTTAAATCTCAATACCTCTGAGTTAGAATCAGTCTCCTTTCCCTGTTCTTTATGTGAACCCTTGACTTTGCCTTTTTCCTTTCTCTCACTCACACTATTACAACTGAATAACCACCAAGTTCTACCAATTATATTTATTAAATATTTCTTGACCTTATTATCATTCTGTCATTATCTTTTGCCTGATTTACTAAATAACCTTCTAGCTGGTCCCTCTGTCTCAAAATTTTTGTTCCTTAAATCCATCCTTCTTCACACTGTTATCAAAAATCTGTTTCTCTACCAATCTATTCAAACCATGAAATCGCCCTCTCTGCCTTAGTATATAAACTTTCCATCATCATCTGAACTTGGCTCATTTTCAGTCTATCTCTAGTCTGTTTGTCAGTGTTTCTTTTCATATACCACATTTCTCTTACCTTCATGCCCTTACTCCTGCTGTTTTCTCTAACTTCATAATCCTTCCCTCACACCTTCATCAAATTTCTGCTTTCCTTCAAGACTACCCTTCAAGATCACTTCCTGGGTAAGTAATGTTTATGCCGGTGATTTGGAGCCTTATAGTATCTGCTAGATAGTGAAGCCAGTGAGGTGGTAAAGGTCAAATCAAGGACATTGTTTTTCATCCAAGACAAATGTGTCAAACAGCCTCTAGATAGTATCCATTATGTTGAGAAGGTGGGGTGGGGAAGTAGAACTCAGAAACCAGTAAACAAAAAAACTGTGATTTCAGGTTTTAGAATTATCTCCAAAACAGGGGCTCTGGCTACTCCCAAATGGAATTGAGTAGGAGCAAAAACCTACTAGGTTTCTGAGGACATTGTATTGTCAAGGAATGTACAAGCTAAACTTACAAAGATTTATTATTGTTCAATCTCTAAATCAGATCATTCTGTACCAGACAAAATCAGACTGCAAAAGCTGGGCAGTCCTCAAACATTCTCCAGAGGTGGCCACAGAGGACAATAAGCTAGAAAGGAACTTCCCAAAAGGCAAAGCCAGTGGGCTTCTCTCAGAGAGAAGAATCAAGGGCAGTCAGAGTGGCTATATAAGAACTTATTCTTAGGCAGAGAATCTTTGTGGTTCTTACTCAACAGCCCTTTATAATCTTTATAGACAGATGACTCTTCAGTGTTTCCATCTTTCCTTGTTTAAAATTAGAGACTTTACAACAGTTATCCTAGTCATATTCTACCATTGTAGATTTGGCATGTGTGTGGTTGGGGGGCAGTCACATAACTCGTCTTTTACTTTATAGGTTTTCAGATGCTGAACGAGATTTTCAAAGGGCCTGTGTATGCTCTATATATGAGAAGAAATACCACAGATATTTGGGTAGGTAAATGGGTGTAATTGTTGGAAAAGATGGCTAATTGATCTCCAATATGTTTTCTCATGGTAATGGGATTTTAACTCTTACAAGACCATCCAAAATAAAGGGTATATTTTCTAGTTTCCTTTGCAGCTGGTTGTGGTTATGTGATTTGGTTTTGGCTTTTAGAGCAGAAATAGTGTGCTTCCAGGATTTTCCCTTAAAGGGATGTTCTTCCATTACTCCCTTTGCCTTTTGTAGTTATGGGAAGGAGGGGGATGGGTCATCAATTGAACATAAGATGGAAGCCACATGTCCTGAAGGTTGGAGCAATGAAATAGAAGGAGCCTTTGATTTGATGCTTGTGGAGCTACCATGCAAGCCAAGTGGCTCACTTGGGGTCTCTTTCCATTCCAGCACCAAACTGATATGATAACTAATATAAATTAAATGAAGAAAAATTTTACCAAAAGTATCCAGATAACCCAACATGATTAATTCAACTTTATTAAACTGTATGTTCATTTGGGGAGTTCTTGTGTTTTTTAGTTTTTCAAAAGTAGTTCCAAACTTTTCCTTGAATGTGTAACAATGAAGCCATACATACATAGCTACTTTTCCCTTTGCCCATCTTTATTTTACCTGGGGAGGAGGGATGTGGAACAAAAGTGAAGCACTATTGGAGGACAGATGAAAATGAATTATCAGTTTCCACTCTCCTTTCTATGGACATGTACTTATTGTACTAATTTGCATTGAGTTAGTAGGCATTTATATCATTGCATATTTTGGCAAATACTAATTTGTAATGGTCAAAATCATCAAGCAATTAATTTCAACTGAGCATAAAATGATGAAAAGTGAAGTTAATTTGAGTAATCTAGGGAAAGGATTGTAGTAAGCACATTTATGAGAAAGCTGGAACACTGAAGGCTAAGATTTCCTTGGACGTGGAAATCTAGAAAGTTCGAAAAGCCATTCCATTTGAGCCTACCCAAAAAAATCGATGTTTCTCTTTGCCTTACCTGTGTCCTCTCCTTCCCTAGCATGGGAGATTATTTTAGATTATATGGATGGGCTCTAAATGCCATCACATGTATCCTTATAAAAGAGAGGAATGGGAAGATTGCACACACAGAGAAGATGATGTGAAGGTTGAGGCAGCAATTAGAGAGATGTAACCATAAGCCAAAGAATTCCAAGGGATGCTGGTAGCCACCAGAAACTCAAAGACTGAAGGAATGGATTCTCCCCACAACTTCTGGGAGAACCTCCACAGAACCTGCCCACACTGTGATTTTGAACTTCTGGCCTTTAGAACTGTGAGAGAATAAATTTCTGTCACTTTAAGTTACCAAGGTTGTAGTAATTTTTTGCAGCAGCCACAAGAAATTAACACAGTGGGCAAGTTAATAACTGTATAATATACATTAAATTGTCCTCTTTTTTTCATTAGTATATATACACCAAGGTTACTTATTCATTCATTCCTTTATTCACCTAGTAACTACAACTACAGTTCTTTTCTGGTGATTTGCTCTGTGTGTGTGTGTGTGTTGTGTGTACATGTGTGTGTGTGTGTGTTTAATCATGTTGTCTTTTCAGGATTTAGACAGACAGTGTAATGCTATGGTGACCTTTTCTACATACCTCATTCTTCTCTGCTCTTGGTAACTTCAGTCTTTCAAGCATCTTCCTGTAAAAAAAAAAACAAAAACAAAAACAAACAAACAAACAAACAAAATAGCCATGAGTAAGTTAATTGCTTGAAGTAGTTTCATCTAGTACACTATTCTTTGCTGATACATGTAAGCACAATTATTACTCCACCTGGCCTGGCAGTATGACAGACATTTGATGGATGAAAGGTTTTACAATGTATTTTATTCTTCTAAGCATTGCACAGACCTTTATTAAGGTCATAGCCATGACAAATAGACCATATGTTTTAAGGAAGTAAACAGCTGAAATTTAAGAGTCAGCAAGCTGGTCTACAAAGGGCAGCCAAAGCCTCCACTATCATTAGCCTGTGTTCTACCAGGGAAGACATTACAAGAGAGGTATGGATAATATTCAACAAATAATAAACCAATGTGTTTTCATCTCTTTTCTACCATGTTGCATCACGGCGATTATGTTGGCGTATCCCATGGAAAAGGGGAAGTGACAAATGCTACCTCTGGAAGAAAGGCATGTCACCTGAAAGTTTGTGTTACAAAGTCAGCAGCCAGCCCATCCTCTTGGCCCAGCAGCTTATGGGCAGAAAAAGAGAAAGAAAAGATAAGACAGACATAGGGAAATGAGACATTCAGACAAGGACTTTTAACAGAGGAGAGCATAAGGGCTCTGGCCCCACTCCCCATTAGGTTTCTAGGAGGAGCCCACTGAATAGAGTGTTCACACAAAAATGTGGAATGGCCCACACTTGGTAAGTGGGTGGAATGGCATAGACAAGCCTAGACAGGGTTTTGTTTTTCCTCTTGAACCTCCCCCAGGTCCTGTGTAACATGAAGGCTGAATTGACAGCCCAGTCTCTGGCCAAGCCAAGCAGACTTCACCACAAGTTCATTAGCTATGAATGTCGGCAACAGACAACAGCAGAAAGCACAAGGATGGGACTGAGCCAACCCTAGCTCACTGGATCCAGCCAGACACTAAGAAAGCAGCACAGGATGTTGGCTAAAGCCATCAGGTATGGATCAGACTGCCTGGGTACAATTTCTGGCTCTGTCATTTACATTGTAGTAAAATTGTGCACAAAAAACATCACCGCTCTTTGCCTCAGGTTCTCCAACTTAAAACCAGGGTAATAAAAGTATTCACCTTATAGTATTGTTGCAAGAAATAAATTAAGCAATGCATGTAAGTTAATTAAAGTGATGTTAGGATTATATAATAATTCATTAACTATGGTTGAGTTACCCAAGAACCAGCATGAGGCCAGAGATTCCCCTTTTCATATTGTTTTGAGATAATATAAATTCCTTTTCCTTCTCTTTCTCAAGGAAATTAAGGAGTTGAGGAGATATATGTAAAAGATGAAATAATTATACCAAACCAAACAGTTGGCTTGAATTAAATTTTAAAGTGCAATATAATCCATATATTTTCTTTTTCATTTTTCCTTGCTACTAGTTGGTGGAGTTGTTATTCACATTCATGAATAAGACTAGACTAATTAATAGACTAAGAGAAGAGACTATATATATATATATATATATATATAGGCCTTTATGTTAGTAGTGTGGGTAAATATCTGGTCCTGGGCCCCAGGTTAATAAATGAACATTTTTTGATGGTAATGATTTGTGAAAAAGCCCTAAATGGGTAAAGTCGTGTATAATGACTATATAATAAAAATACCAGCATTTTTCAAAGTTGATTACATGCATTGCTTAATTTAAGCATTTATACTTCATATCTGTAAAGACATGTATAATAAGGGAGAAACAGAGCCAGGGAAAAAACTCCTTGAGAAGGTGCCATTGGGGTTTAGACCTGGAAGCTGAAAAGGAGTCAGGTTTACTTATATTTGGAGAAAGAGCTTTTCAGATAAATTGAACAGCAATACAAATGTTCTGTGGCCAGAATGAATTGCTATTGTTTTAGGAATAGAGGGAAAACCAATGTGGCCAGAATGATGGAGATCAAGGCATATGTCATGGAGGTATTTACAGGTAATGGTACAGAGTCCAGGTTTTATTCTTTTTTTTTTTTTATTTGAGAGAGAGAGAATGAGAGACAGAGAGCACGAGAGGGAAGAGGGCAGAGGGAGAAGCAGACCCCCTGCTGAGCAGGGAGCCCGATATGGGACTCGATCCCGGGACTCCAGGATCATGACCTGAGCCGAAGGCAGTCGCTTAACCAACTGAGCCAGCCAGGCGCCCCCAGGTTTTATTCTAAAAGAAATGAGAAACCACTGGATGTTTTTAATCAAGGAGTACAGTGATCTGACATACATTTTTACAAATCACTTCTTTGCATGGAAAATAGGTTCTGAAGAGACATGAGTGGAAGAAAAGGAGACTATGAGGTAATCCAGACAAGGGAACATGATAGTTTGGACTAAGGTAATGGTAATGGAGGTGGAAAAAGTGGTTGGATACAGAATATATTTTAGAAGAAGAGCCAAAAGTTTCTGCTGATGCATTAGATATGAAGTTGAGAAATTGAGGACAGTTTCTTCATTTTTGGCCCTAGCCTGGATGAACAAAAGCAAATACCCTACACTGAGGTCAGGAAGAATGATTTGGGGTTGAGGCCACAGGAAAGAACAGGCATCAAGGATTCTGCTTTGGACTTAACTTAGTTCAAGGTGCTTAGTACATAGCCAAGTGTCAGTATCAAATGGTTGAGTAGTGTGAGTGAGTATGGAGCTCTGAGTAGAGGTCATGGCTTGGGCATGTAAAATTAGGTGTCACCAGTCATATGGAGGCATTTAAAACCAATGGACAAGGAGCAATCATCTAAGAGAATATAGGTAAAAGAGAGGAAAAGGCTCAAGATCTGACTATGATGAAGCAAAACCAAAACCAAAGCTCAAGAAAAACAAACAAAAACATTTCTCTTAATCATCTTTCTCTCATGTATTTGTAAATGCATTAGAAATGTGCCTGAAGATTACAAGCTAAAATTGTAACATTGATTCTGTGGTATTGGAGGTAGTTGAAGGAAAATGTTCTCTTTTTACTATATTGCATTTCTGTATTGTTTGAAGATGCCTGACTTGAATATACTAATCTTGTTTCTTTTGTCATTAAAACAAAACACCTCTAAGGCATCATAAGTAATACATGTCCATTATAGACATAACCTCATGTCTCAAAAGCAGTCACTTAACATTTGAACATATGAACTTTTCTTTGTGTAAGTGTATTTACACGTAGAACCTTAAATATTGTATTTTTATATTTAGATGTAGAAATTTAAATATTTTATTTTTAGTTTTTCACAAAAAAATTGTTTCACAAAGTTTGTGTTATTAATTACCATTCTATCCTACAGTGATTCTTTTCAACCTCTATATTTTGATACCATGTATAATTTTAATCCTGTGAACCATACATCTCCATTCTTTGCAACCACATAACTTCACTTGGGTATCTTTTCAGAGGCTTGGTTTCAATGGATTGGGCTTGAAATTCATCAGTTTCTAGCACCAACTACTATTGGCTACGGTAGTAGATAGCACAGGCCTAACATCTCTGAGAGGAAGGAGGGGGAAATCCAGTATAGCACTATGTTGTTATCATTGGGGTTAGGCAGCATGCATCCAGACATTAAAGCCTAAAGGATTTAAGAATACTATATTTCACTACCTATGGATGGGACTTCCGATGAATCAGAGAAGTTGAAAACATTGGTGGGAGTAAAAGTGAGGAAGAAATTTTATGGTGAGACTGATAATACTAATAATCATGATGCAGAAATGGGAAGTCCCAAATGGAAAGTGGTGTTACTACGGTATAAGAAAACAAAATATATTGTTATCAAAATGTTTATGAGTTTAGATTTTGCCAAAGGATCCGAGTATTTTCTGTTTTGTTTTGTTTTTTTTCTGGTTTACTTTTCATGACTTCTGGAAAAAGTTTATCATTTCAGAGGTTCTTATAATTTATTATATATTTAATGGCATTTTCATTCATCATAACTCAAAATCCAAACTAGTGGTTTCCATTTTTGTCACCTTGAATTATGAGTAAGGCAAAATCTCTAAAATAGCACAGGGTGGCAGCGATCACTAAGCAGGACTTGATGACAGTACTTCTCCCTCCCCTCCAAAAAATAGGCGGTGGGCTCAGATAAAGCACAGAGCGGAACCTTGGCACCTTTATTAGATAAGGACACTAATTATAGTGAGGTGGGGCACTATTCATTTACGTCCTCTGGTACTTCTGAAGAAATGGGAGCAATGATGTGTCAGAACCGATAAAAGACACTCAGAAACAGGCTGCCTGGTTTCTGTCCATAAGGAGTACATATCTGTGACCAAGGACATATTAGACTTTCTGGGAAAAACCTCAAGACACAATCTTTATAAAGGAATTTCTTACAATTAGATTCTGTATTTGTATATAAGTAATACACTGGAGTCTTATTTTTTTTTTTCCCCAATGGAATGTCTTAACTCTTAGAAGGGTAGTTTATGAACTCTTATAAATAAAAAAGAAGAAAAAGAAATGCAAAAGATTACACTGAAAGCAGCAAATCTTCTTACGTGTTAAATGAATTGGCTATTTGAACAATGTCCTAATTTTCATCATACCTGCAAGCATCTGATGATTTAATATGTAACAGCCATCAGCGAAAGTTCCTTTTCTATAGTCTTTTCTTACTCATTACCTCTTGATTACATAACATACTTACCCACAGGGATAGAGCTTTTATACTATTATTTGGCTTTTTTCTTTTTGGCTTTTTAAATTTTGACATGCAATATGTGTTTAATGAGTTTCTTTAATATACGTTTCAATAAGGAAGCTAAATTTTCTTTATTGATTTTGATTCATTTTTTTTCTACCAAACTTGCACATATTTTAAAATTTAGCACTAAAAAAAAGAGCAAAACTTCATCTTTATCATAAACAGCAAAATATTGATTCATATAGGTCATAGAAATATGGTTGCAGAGCTAGGCTTTCGAACCTAGTTATACAAAGTCTCTCCAGTGATGCACATGTGACCATGACATATATTTGGTCCAAGTTTAACCCTCTGCCAGTGAAGGAAATTGGGGCAGGGAGTGGGGGAACAAGTTGGGCTCCCCCACAAATGGGAGAGAGGGGTGCTTGGTGTGTGAGTGAAGGAAGTCTATAGCTCTTGCACGAATAACGGCTTTTGAATGTCACAGGCAAAACCATGGTTATTTTTGCAGGACAAGAAATTACTTGCCATTTCTGCATTTGTTTCAGACTAAATTATTTTTTAAATAAATTTTATTTTATTATTATTTTTTAAAGATTTTATTTATTCATTTGACAGAGAGAGAGACAGCGAGAGAGGGAACACAAGCAGGGGGAATGGGAGAGGGAGAAGCAGGCTTCCCACTGAGCAGGGAGCCCGATGCGGGGCTTGATCCCAGGACACTGGGATCACGACCCGAATGGAAGGCAGATGCTTAATGACTGAGCCACCCAGGCGCCCCTCAAATAAATTTTTTAAAAAGACATAATTGTTTGATGAAACTAGTAGTGTTAATTCTACTTGAAAAATCTCAAGATAATTTTCACTTCATTTTCTCCTTGGACAAATCCATGCTTCCCACTCAGTCCTAAATTGGGGCCTCTTTCTCATAAGTTTTAAATAGGTCTAATCATGACAGTTCACAAGACCTTAAAGTGTATGGTGGTGGATCTCTGTGCCAGTAGTCACTCTTGAATGGCTTCATCCAGCTCACTGGGAGTCCTTTCTCAGAAGGAAGAGATCCCCACAGTGTCTGACTTCTCCAATCCCAGCCAGACTTCAGGGAGAGAGAACTTTCTCATCAAGAAAACCTTTGGAAACCCCCCTTTTAAAGTCTGCTTCCATCTCTTTGAACGTACAAATTTACTCTAACCTATTTGCTAATGATCTTATACAACTGTGTACATTTATTTTATTTAGAGAACTATTTCCCCTGCTTCTTTCAAGTTAAGTTATTTTTTAGAAATATCATCCATACAACCAGGAACAAACAATTTGGCAAGAGGAGATTGTCAAAGCCAGTTCAATGATAATGGAAGAAGGGGGTTCATATAATTTACATTTGTGCAGGTTTTACTTTTACCTAAAGAAAAAATATATATATATATTGTTTTTAAAAGTTTTGGTATGTTGGGTCTATTTGTTTGTTTCTTTGTTTTGTTTTGCTTTTTCTTTTTTAAAAACAAAAATATAAAGGAAATCTCTGAGGGATTAAGTAATAATCTAGGTGTATTTAAGACAGCTAGTTTCTGCGTTTGGTTAGTCACTCTGCAGGTACAAAAAAAAAAAAGGCACAAATCCAGTATGTTATGACTCTAAGAAGTAGGAATAATAATTAAGGAAAAAATTTTAAATTAATTGATAGAATTTAAACCAGCTACAGTTAAGGTATTTTAATAAAGCTGTCTTAAAAAAAGAAGGGGGGTTATTACCAAGGCCCACAGAAAAAAATTATAGTGAGATTGATGTTCAAAGTCAGTAATACCTGTAACTTTAACACGCTCTGATGTAAGCTTTACTGTCAAGTTGTTAAAAAAAAAAACAAAACACAACTCAATCTCCATTTACAGGACAGTCAGTGGCCTGCAGCAATCTGTAAGGATGAGAGAGAAAAAAAAGGAGGATTAATGTGTCACACTTCCATGCTACCAAACCATGGGACCTGCAAATCCCAAGATTGAGGGAGACTCACACAAGATCACTTAGGATTAAGCATGCAAACTACTGGCCTTACTTTTTGTTCCAACGGGTCCTGTGATTGGGCTTGAAGCCAATACACTTCAGCCAACAGTCTCTCAATTAGGTACAGTCCCAATGCCAAGTTTCTCAGCAAGAGCATGTGAAAGGGCTCCTTTTGACTTTTGATCAAATCCATTTAAAATCTTTGCCATGGGATCCTGAAAATTGCCATTTAGAAATATGTCTGGAATTCCTCATACCTGGGAACTGATTTTAGGTACCCATTCTTACTGTAGCAATTATGACCAATAATTCACAATACTCTCAAATAAATGGATTCAAAGCAAAATATTGAGGTGGACTATGGTGAAAACAGCAAATCCATTTACATTTGCCAACAGTGTTAGACTATTAGCTTTTTAGGGCAGGGCTCTTGTCTTATACCTCTGTGCAGATGCAGAGCTACATACATAGTAGACAATGAATGTATTTTTGATTAGATGGATGAATCAAACAGCATATTGGTTTACTGAACTCACAAAACATGCTTCAAACAAATAGGTAGTTCACTGTTTGGAAGACTCTTTCTACCCTATTTTTCAGTCACCCATGGTGAGACCTGAAAGGTTTGTCCTTTTAGGACAGAAGAAGAGCTTTTAGCATGGAGAAATCCAGTCCAATGGCAGTAAGCCTGCTTTGTGAATGTCGTCTAATCTCTCCTGCTTTAGAATGCTCATTTGTGTTGGGATGTGAAGTGTCCCATCTTGGCTGTGACTGTAGAACTGTAGAAAAAGACTTTTATTAAAGCACCCTTTGTTTGGTTGTTTTTTTTTTTTTCAAGCGTAAGGAAAACAAGGTTGACTAACAGTATTGGATCCTTTGTTTTCAGATCTTATTTGTCTTTTCTATGGACTTTTTTGATGACAGTAATAAAACAACTCACAATCCATAAGAAGGATTCACACTTGTTCCATTTAAGAGGGATGCTTCAATGATTTCAACTAGACCAAGGTGGACACGACAAAGGGGACACTGAACCCAAAAGCAAGAGAGGACAATCTGTGGCAAATTCTGTGGCCTGTGGCCTGTGGCCTGTGCTCAGGATCATCGGCCCATTATGCTAAGCTCCCCTACATGGAGCAAAACACATCTTCAGACAAAGGAACTGAAATAGTTTTTTCCTTGATAAGAAATGCAGGAATTCTTTTTTACAAATTTTTATTTATTTATTTATTTGAAGGGGGCGGGGCAGAGGGAGAGTGAGAAGCAGACTCCCCAGTGAGCAGGGAGCCCTACACTTTTGCTGGGATCCTGGGATCACCACTGAGCTAGCTGAAGGAAGACATTTAACCAACTGAGTGGTTCAGGTGTCCCAAGAAATGCAGAAATTTGTGAGATATTGAACACTTAAATCTTAATCATGAAGGCTTTGAGAGGATAAACTGTAAAAATGTATTTTTACAAACTTAAATAATATTTACAAACTCAAATGCCTGTAATGATGAAAGAGGTAACAAAACCCTGAAAAGTGGACTAAACGTTAGATGAATGGAGTGGAAGAGACTGTGAGGAGTGGTAAGCTTGTGCCTATTTCAAAGTTGTTCAAATTCTCCAAAACACACACATACACACACAGGCTTGAGAGCCATGCCTGGATCTGCTTCTTGTCATGTGAAATTTTTTGAAAGGTGCAATTTCAAAAGAATGAAGGATTCAGCCCTGTGGAGGCTAATTCCTTCTAACCCCTTCCCAATTTACCAAAAGCTCAACTCCCTACGGCCATGACCCAGTAAGGCCTCAGACTTGACCTTATCCAGTACTCTTTCCTTGAGCTCCCCCTAGAGGCAAAGGTCCTCCACTAACAGGCCCACTGCTGTCACCCACTATCTTCTACGAGAAGACGGGATAAACATGCTGGACCAGGAATGGCACTGGGGTTATTGCTAAGAAATGAACAATCCAAAGGAAAACAAGAGCAATATTTATGTGAATTTATTCTTCATGTCTCGTACACTAAATAAACATTTAGTGCATACCATATGCTAAAAATTGTAACAGGTGTTCTGAAAAATACTGAAATAACCAATAATAATTTCTCATTCTCCCTTCAGAAAAACTGAAAGCACACAAAAAGCAATGTTCTGCCTGCTTTTCTGATACCTTAAAATTCCCTTTCCCTCATTTTTCTACTATATACTTCTTAAGAATGGTGTTCTTCAGAATTCTCTTCAAACCCTCTTCTTTTCTCCATTCTTTTATTTATGTACTCCTATCCATTCTTCTGGATTCAACCGTGACCTATTTTCTAAAGATGTCCATCTTCATATCTCTAGACTGGACTTTTCTTAAGTGACAGATTCACACTTTCACTTTCTTACTGGAATTCTTCACTAAAATGTTTCAAAGTCCCTTCGAATCCAACATACCCAAAGGATAATTCACGGCCATAAGTATTTAGTGCCAAATGAGCATTATTAGTAGTAAGTGCTATGAATCTAGAAGGTCACTCTAGACTGCAGTTGTCTGGGAAAGTCTCATGGTAGAGATAAACCTGGGCAAGACTTTGAACAAAATGTTGTTTGTGGGCAACAGTGTGAACAATATCAGAAGACTAGGTGGTGACTGACCCAGAAGAATGAGTAAGAGTACATCTATCACCATGTCTTCCAATGAAGAGTTTTTCTGCTGTCATCAGACTTGCAAGGTCCAGGCTCCGTTTTGACTTCTGTCATACTCAAAATAAAGAAAGAGAAAGAAAATTTGCCTCATGATGATCTAGTTCTCTGTATCTGCTTTTTTCTCCTTCCACTTAGAGAATTCGAAGATTGAAGACCAGATATGCAATGAAGGACCCAGTCACATTCCACTCACAATAGAAATATACATGTTTTCTCAAACATTTGTAGATTTCTCCACCCTTGAAAACCAAAAAGGGCAATCCTGAAGGCCCATTGAGAGTTGGCTCTTGAATACCAGGCATTTTCTTTATTCCTTCTGCATCCACTTGAGTGTGTGGATCTGGCCCTGCCTTTGTCCCAGCCAAGGAGCTGAATGCAGGCTCTGAGGCTCCCAGCGTTGCCCTGCAATTGTATAAAAGGACTGCCTTCTTTCCATTCCTTCCCTTGCAGTGGAACTTCCAGCTTAAGTAACTCTTAGCACAAACTGGACTTTGTACAATCCCATCAGGCAAGCTCTTTTGACTCATACTTCAAAATAAAAAGATGTTTTTCTTCTTTTTATCTTATGCAATGTTGCTGTTGGGAAGGAATGCAGAGAGGCTTTCCTGTTTCCTGAGTAATCATAGTAGTCACTTTTCTTATACAGAATTGTAGACAATTAAGAACATGATTTTTTTATATATATACAGCTAGATACACCATAAAAATCTTAGCTGTGTGGAACTTTTTCATGAGAAAGAAATATCCTTTTTACTGTGATAGCCTCAGGGGTGAAAGAAGTTATACTGTGACAGCTTATAAAAAAAAAAAGGCAATGCAGTTGAGAAAATTCAATCAAAATAATAAGCTCCATTGAAGAGTTCCATTGTCCTGTGGTTTTTTTCTCCCACATTGACAGTTAACAAGATTTTTGTAAATTTTATTTATTTCTTTGTAGCCTTTGAATAGAAAAGTGTCCATTTGCAAGGCAGGTAAATTCCTTTAATGATTTGTCAACCACTGTCATGAAAGAGATCTTTTATAATTACACCTACTGAAATTAATTGGACAGTATTGTGTATCAGGACCTGTTTGCCATAATACTGGCTTTGTTCTTAATTGAAGTGCTATTTGGTGAGTCTCTTTAATGAAAGGCTATGTATTTTTGTTGTTATTGTTGTTGTTGTTAATTCCAAAAGTAACAAAAAATTTAGCTCAGATGAATGAATAAATAAGCATTTGAAGAAAAAAAGGAAGTTTCCCAATTTTCACTAGTTTATAAGCTAGTACTTATATAGCGAAGTAGTGAAAAATTTTTGTTTTTAAAGACAGAACAAGACAATAATGCACTTTAATACACTTGACTTAAGTTTTGGGAGAGTAATCATTTGGCTTTTAAGCATGTATCCTATAGAGATACATACAGTTCCTGCTCCACTGGAACTCAATAGAATGAGGAGCATGCACAGACTAGAGACTTAGCATGATCTGTTTCAAAGTTCAGGATACAGATACGGTAATAATATAGTCATCTCCACCCCTCCCTCAGACAACCATTTATTCCTCTACACTTCTTTTTAGAAACAATAACAGCAATATCTCTCTTTAAGCCCTCTATCCCCCAAAATAAAATTATCCAAGAACTCTAGGAACTCAGTCCAAAGGAAGTGGGGGTGAAGGTTTGTCCTGATTCCAATACCAAGCAGAGGAGGACTGTGACTGATCACTCCTTCTGCTATTGCTTCCCCTCACCCTCCCACACATAATATTGATGTTAAAGACTCAGCATGCACAGCCTGAAAGACAGTGCTTGTGAACTCTTACTGGGGATTCTTGCTGATACATATATATATCAGGTCATAAAGATGCCCTGTATTATGTGCCAAGGCTATAGTTCTTTCTGGTTCATATCACCATGTTCCTGAAAGCATGTAAATGAGGGAAAGAGTGTTCCAGTCATATAGGACCATGTATGTAAAGAGCCAAAAATAGGAGAGGTATGACTACATAGAGAAAAATACTGTAAAACTGCATAAGTTTTTTAATAGCAGGTAACTCTGGGCTACAAAATTATGGGTGATTTTGTTTTTCCTAATACCCTTTTTAACTTTCATAGTTTTTCTGCAATGAAACCACATTACCTTATTATTTAAAAATATTTAGGTGCTAATGAGAATACAAAATCAGTGACATTTGGAAAAAGGTATACCGTGGAGTAATATTATTTTTAAAAATGGTATGGGACAGTACTCAAGCTGAATAATAGAAGGGAAGGGAGAAAATCAATTCCGGCAGAGGCAGGGAGGGGGGTCGGGGGGCGGTGGTATTTAAAACAGTGGTCTAGAAATCCAGGTCTCGGGCTTGGTCTCAGTGTTGGCAGATGCTGTGGAGAAGGTTATGGAGATATAAGAAATAATTTAGGGCTGAATTCAAGATGGAAGGTTTTCCAATCTGTTTTTCCTATTGCATAGGGACTACCCATACCAGATACCTGAGATTTATTCTTAATCCTTCACTTTCCTTCCTCTTCCAAGATTTTTCTTTGTCTTTGGTTTTCTGCAATTTGAACATGATATGCCCGTGTGTGTGTGTGTGTGTGTGTGTATGTGTGTATATATATATATATATATATATATATATATGTATATATATTATTCATCCACTTAGTGTTCTCTGAGTTTCTTGGATTTATGGTTTGGTGTCTGTCATTAATTTTGGAAAATTCTCATTATTATTATTTTCATTCTCAATATTTCTATTCCCTTACTTCTCCTGTTGTATTCTGGTTATATATATGTCATATCGTTTGAAATTGTCACACTGTTCTTTGATGCTCTCTTATGTTTTTTTCATTCTTTCTCTCTGCATTTCAGTTTGGGAAGTTTCTATTGACTTATCTTTAAGCTCAGGGATTCTTTCCTCAATGATATCCAGGTGTATCAATGGGTCCATAAAAGGTAGTCTTCATTTCTGTTACAATGTTTTTGATTTTTTATAACTTCCTTTTGATTTCTTTCTCAGAGTTTCCATCTCTCTGCTTATATTATCAAGCTGTTCTTATATACTCTTTACTTTTTCTATTAGAACTTTTTCACATATTAACTATAGTTATTTTATATTTATAACTATAGTTATAGTTATTTTAACTGTCTGATAATTCCAAAGTTTATCCCATACCTGGGTCTGGTGCTGATGCTTGCCTAGTTTTTTCAGACAATTTTTTCTTGCCTTTTAGCATGCCTTCTAATTATTTTGAAATCTATAATGTATTGGATAACAAGAGTTGAAGAAAATAGTCTCTTAGTTTGAGGTTTTTATCTGCTAGAAGTTGGGTTGGGTCGTGTTTAATATTTGTGGTAGCTGTAGAAGCCAGAGGCTTTAAATTCCTCTAGCATCCGTGATTTTTGTGTCTCTTGTTGACTTTCGGCTTTCCTAAGAACTCCTCCTCGGATAGAATCTGCATCCTGTAGCCCTTTAACCCATAATCCCCTGCTATTATGCTGGAGCCTTTGCAGTAAGATGCAAAGAGGGAAAGGCTTCTTCAATCTTATGAATAAATCTCAGTCTTTGAGTAGGCATGAGTTTCTGGGCTATGACCTTCAGAAATGTTTTTTCACCTTTTTCCTTTTCTTATAGTATACAGGAAGACTAGAGAAGGCAGGAGTTGGAGGAAATGTCCTTTCCACCGCTTGGATAAGGTTCTGGTAAAGTCTTTTCCTCTGGAAGTAGAACTTTGTTATGGAGAACACTGTGGAGTTCTGCACCGGTTTCAAATGGCCCCTGCCGGAGCACAGGGGGATTTTATTAGTTTTTCACAAAAGAAACTGGTGGGATTTCTGGAAGTAGAACCCACAAAAGTATGGGTGGTCCCCCTAAGACTGTGTCCCTAAGGAGTTTCTCAATTTCATGCTAGCCCACACCCAGCTTCCAGTAATTCATTAAAATTGCCATTTAAGTGTTCCTAGAAGTTTATGGTTCCAGAGGTTTCCACCCCAGGTAAAATTATCTTAGCTGTGATTTTCTGGATTTTTCTGTCTTGCCAGATTTGGGAGTAGAAGTTTGCCTTTCAACTTCAGTTCTGTGATGGGTCCAAGAAAATTCATTGATTTTCAGTTTGTTCAGTTTTTTCTTGTTATAAGGACAGATGGAACATCTTCCAAATTTTAAACACATCGGAGCAGAAAGCAGAAGTCCTCTCCTTTTCTTTATCCTTTACAACCAATAAATAAAAGATTCCTGGTTTTCTCTTCTAACTATCTCTTAGATTTGTCCTTCCTTTTTATCCCCACTGCTATTGCTCTCCTTCAGGCTTCTTTGTCTCCAACCTATATTATTTCAGAAACTTTGTAAATGGTCCATGTGCCCTTAAATCCCCTCAAATTATGGTGAACATACATCCTAGTTGTCCAGGGATGGTTCCAATTTATGCCTATTTTCTGAGTGGGATGATCATAGTGCTCCTTTTTCAGTATGCCAGTTGGGCAACAATTATGTGGTCACCCTACCTTGAATCAATCTTGCCTTGGATCTACCTCTGTCCTCAAATGATCTTTTTAAGATTTAAATATCATGTCTCTCTCCTGTATAAAACTGTTTAAGTTTTTTCCCCCTCAATCTATTAGGTAAAATCTCAATGCCTTATTATACAAGGGCATCCAAGGTTCTCCATGACTTGACTGCTGCCATTTTGGTCTAGTTTTTAATCATGTCTTTCTCAACCCCTTAAGTTTGAAGATCTAGCAATATAGAGCTACTTGGTATTTCTTGAACACAGCATGTTATTGTAAACATTGCTACCTTTGCTATGAAACCATCTAAGACCCATTCCTCTCCTTTCCAGCCCTTCTCACCTACTTCCTTCAAATTTAGTTATTATATATCATTGTTAATTATCAATCATTCAAAGTTACATATTATTTTAACCATTATTTTGCAGTATTTGTCACACATATACAAACACTACACTACAAACACTAGATTATGAACCCTTAAAGAGCAGAAAATAGGTCCATATCATTTGAATTCTCAGTGTCTAACATAATAAGTACTCAGTAACGTAGGTGGTACTCAACAGTTACTCTGTTGAGTTGGCTTAGGAGACAGGAGAGCAATAAGAATTCTAGTTAGTAACAAGGGTGCAATCAAGTGAATTTCATGAATTTATGCAGAGTAAGGGTCTCTTAGCCCCATGATTTCTCTCAGGAGAAGTTACAATGCTGACTTTCTATAAATCTGAGACTTCAAATGATTAGAGATGGAAAGAATAGGGCAATTCAATGATTTAGAAGAAGCCACAAAGATAAATGGGAATAATAGTAATAAAAATTATCCTTTACCTTTTGGCTCAGTTCCAATTTAGAGGTCAGGAATTCCTTGGAGTTCCATGCTGGCTTCTGGTGCACACCCCTTTTTCTCTTCTTAATCGTAGCCCATTTTTGTAATCTCTGCCTCACTCTCCCCAAACAACCATTTCCTGGCCATCCCCTTGGATCTAAAGTTGTACATGCTAGCAGTACGGTAGGCTCTTTTGGAGTATGGCCAGAGAAAGTGGCCTATGCAGGGAACATGAAGTTCTGTTGTCTCTGGAACCTGGAGTGTGCTCTGGAAGGGAAAGCACAAGCATATCACTTGGCCCTATAGATACCTCACCCCACGGGAAGGACAGCTGAAAGATAGTCTAGTGGCTCCTCTAATGTTTAGAGCTCAGAGCAGGGGCTCCTTTGCTAATGTCTAAGTGTGGTACTGAAGTGAACATTACATAGAAAATGGTAGGGGATAGCATTGCGTTATCATTAGATAAGCAGATTTTTTTAAAGATTTATTTATTTATTTGAGAGAGAGAGAGAGAGCGCACATGTGAGCATGGGAGAAGGGGAGAGAGAGTCTTAAGCAGACTCTGCATTGAACGTGGATCCCAATGTGGGGCTCTATCTTATGACCCTGAAATCACGACCTGAGCTAAAACCAAGAGTTGGACACTTAACTGACTTTGCTACCCCGCCACCCCTATAAGCTGAGAAAATGCTTTGGGGAAGTATAAATAGAATGGAGCTCCTTAGTAAAATGGAGCCCCATAGAACAGAATGGAAAGACATAGACAAAAGCTATGCGTGGAAGCAAATATAAATTAGGGTTGAATATTAGCTCATGATCTCATTTCCTCCATCTCTGCCTCTCCTGTCTCCCTATAACTGGGCATATTGGTTTTCTTACCTTAGGAACAAACCTACTCTCCTTTCTTAAATAGGACTTTTCCTTGTTCCCCACAATATGCTTTGGGTAAGAAATTTCTAGACTCAAGTCCTTATCCTTCATTAATGATTTATGTAGTCTTCAGTAATTTGGGTGGCAAGATCTCATTTCTCATAAACCTGAGAAGATTAAGATGGATTACCAGAAAAGTTTGAAGAGAATGAGAAAGTTGGTGGTTAGAAATGCAAAAACAGGAGAAACCCAAGTACAAACAGATATATCCAGAATTTCCCATGAAATCTTTGGGCTGATATATAGAGTCTGTTTTCGTCAAGAACCTCTTGGTTGCAGGAGACTTTATTGACGCAATATATTGGAAGTCTGGAGAGAGAAGTTATTTCAGCCACAGCTGGTTTCTCAAATAATGTATCAGTCATCTGTTTTCTTCTACCTATCACAGGCAGAGTTCTTCCAGGAGCAGATGCTGAGATGGAGCTCAGAATGTGAGCTGTTTATTAGGGATCAACACCTGTGAAGGGAAAGGCAGAGGGAGAAGGGAAACTATGATGCAGGTCCTGCAAAACTGCAGCCCACCCAACGGGGAGCTCTGTATTAAATATGAATTATGGCATCTTTCCCAAGATCAGCCAAAATGGCCAGGCTTGATACCTAACCTTGTTCAATCACTAATGGGGGCTTACCCAGGAAGGGCATGACTTCAGGTGAGGCATCTTTCTGTGGCTGAGGCAGACTCTGAAGAAGCTGACAGCTGGAGGCCATCTGCTGACCACACTCCTTGCAGCTGGGCAATCAGTCCTTCCTTAAAGAAAGACCTAAGTGGCACATCTCCATGCCTACTTCACCATCTTTGACTCTGCTTTCTTTCCTATATGCTGGGTCTGTTCTGAAACATTTCCAAAATTAGGGCAAAAATATTCATCCAAAGCTTCAGAGTTACGTTTCACCAGTTTGGCAACTTTATTTTATTTATTTATATTTTTTAAAGTAGGATTCACACCCAGCATGGACCTCAATGCAGGGCTTGAACTCATGACCCTGAGCTGAAATCAAGAGTTGGATGCTTAACCGACTGAGCCACCCAGGCGTCCCAAGTTTGGCAATCTTAAAGAAAGAATCTCTTACAAAAATTCCAGTTAATGTCCTGAGATTGAATGTTATCAGTTTGGCTTGGGGTCATGAGCTCACTTCTAGAGACAGGGTTGCAAAGTTAGCCCCACCTAAAGTGAATGTACTGAGAGCAAGAGTAGAGAGGTTCCCCAAAGACACATCATGGTACTGTTACCAAATAAAGGGTGTAAGGGAGTGGGGAAACAGAAGTCTGTAGGCACTGATTCTCATGCACTCGGGAGCCCTTTCTAGAATGGTCTGGACTCTCCAAGGAATTGTGTAACTGCACTTAATTGTAGGTAGAGCATCTCAAAGTGTGTTGTTAACATTCAGAGACTTTCATTATTTTGAAGACATGACCTTGACTTCGCTATAAAGAAGAGAATCCATAACATTATAGTGCACAGATTATTTAAAATCCTCCTCTCTTTTTTAGCAATTCTACTAATTTTCTGAAACACCATTTTCTTTTATTTGTAACAGAGTGGAGAATAACTGTGGTATTCTGCAACATACTGAATGGGAAAGTAGCATAAGAACACGGTAACAAAGAGCCTTTCATGCTACAAGGGAGAGCATTCCTGTTGGCACAGAGAACCTTCACCACTGGGACTGCTAAACTGCAAATCTGTGAAAAGAAAGATTTCTATGTTCAGAAATACTGGATATATTTAAACTAGTGTCACTTTAGTGTGTGTGTGTGTGTGTGTGTGTGTGTAGACACACACAATTTGCTTATGTATTTATATGTATGTATGAATCTTTTATTTAAAATCTCTTTGGCTGGGTTTACGAAAGTTTGCTCTTCACTGGAGTGCTGAGTCTGTTTGTCTGAAATACAATAAACCAGGGCTTATACTCAGGGGGACACACATCAAGCAGCCATACTACTTATTAAATATCAAAAACTTTTTCTACCAGTTGGGAAGTGGAATAATAGTAAACATGATAAGCACTAAAATTAATTAATGAATTCCAGCATGTGTGGTTTTTCTCAGAAACCATACACCACTATGATTTCTATATATTTTGTTTGTTGTGTGGGCACTGGAGCCTATAATGGGTAGACCTGCTGAAGAGATTCTGTTTTTTGTTTCAGGTGTTGAGGAATTTCTTTCAGGTTCACACATCCTTGGCTAGAAGGAGAGCCACACAGACACACTGAGGAGAAACCGATAATGATCATTCAGATACGATTGGGAAAATTTGCATTAGTGTAAACTTTCCCCTGAGAAGTACTGTCTGTCCCTGAACAATGTGATAAAGTTTATGAGGAGGGGATCTTCCTGGGATCCCTTTTTAAAGATCTAAAGAATGTGTAAGCAAGAAGTGGCAGTGAGGGTCTCCTCCCCACTGTCTGTGGCCAGTTCTCCCAATGAAGAAATCTCATGTTACCATGCCCCTCCCCATCTCCATCCCCGACTACTCCTGCAGCTCTTCCAAGCACTGGTACTTGCTGAGCCTGGCGGCAATTGCCATTTGTTTCTATTTTCCTCTTCTTTCCCTTCCTGCATTTGGGCTGTTTGTTAACTGTGCTTTAACCAGTCTCCACACCATTACTGGTTGTTTTCTGACTGGACTTTGAAAGGAGGCAACCATCTTGCCCTTCTTGGGTGGAACAAAACAGACAAAATATGCAGGTTCTTAACTCAGGTAGCTAGAATTAACCAATAACTACTCACCTTGTCCCTTCTTCCTGCCTACTTTTTGTTTTAATAGGATTTATTATTATTTAGGTATGGTAAGGCCAACAGATTAGGATACAGTTGCCATTAAAAAGAGTGTATTATACACACCGTTCCCAAGAGAGGGAATACACCTCATGCCATTGGGGGCCACACAGGGAAGCACCAGGGTCAGGAGGCAGAGGAAAGAGGAAAACTGTGGGCAAGAGCCTTTATCATGGTTTCCACAGGAAGGAACAGGCAAGGCAGGGAAAGCAGGCTTGGGATTGGCTACTCTGAATAATTTCAGTGGACTTTGGAGCATAAGGGTCTATCCTTAGCTGTCTCGCATCTGGCCCTGTGGTGAGTAGGGCTGGTGTATAGTTGCCCAGGGTGAGAGCCTGACAAAGGAGGTGATAGCAGGTGTAGACTCTGAAATGGTTGGTTTGTGTTTGAAAAGCATGCCTCTGGAAGGACTCCTCTTGAGGGGTAAAGGAGCACAGAAAGCCAAGACAAGGGACTCAGCCACATTATCATGTTGTCTGGGACAAGGTGTGTCTGGCATAAGCACACAGGGTAGTTGTTAAACCATCAAGTTGACAGAAGCTAAAGACGTGATTAGTATACCCTTCCCTCTCATCGTCTTTCCCTCTCACTTTGGCTTGCATACCCATGCCAAGAGGGTCATGACAGGGCCAGTGCCTTCTGCTATTGGATGGTGGGTGGAGAGAGATAGGTAGATTTGAAATTGAATGGGAAAGCAGGACGAATCTCCATTCTCAGGTGCCTCATAGCATCCCCAGTTACCTAATGACCTTCACTCTAATGAAGAAGTCTTTGGAAGAATTATATATGTAAAATCTCAGCTAAGAAAGGAGCATCATTTCACTAGTGATAGCTCTATCCATCAAAGATTACATCAGTGATTTTAATAGCATTAGAATGACTTGATGTATGATTTTTACTATAAATTTGAATACTTGGTAAGGGCAAGATATATAAGGTTTAGAGAATATATAGAGAATAAAATAAATGTATTTTATATTCTTGTCAATATTATCAAAACAGTATTGATTTACTTATTAAAACTATAAACTTTTTGTATATTTTATGTTATAAATATATTCAGATATCAGATATCACCAATTTTATCTACATTTAAATGACTATATACTTATTACACATGGCATTCTTATCACCTCCAACTTTCTAAATCATGATTCTCTTTCAAAACCTATTTAAAGTACCATTTCTTTCTTACAGACTTGCTCAGAATCATGACTTGTGTGTCTCTGTCAGTCATTGACTTTTCTCTGTTGTTGCCTTCCTGAGTTTTTATGGTGTTAAGATCACGAATCATTCTCTCCCCACTCAGTTCCTAAGACAATTGTACTTTTCTAGGGATGGGTATACATCAGAATCACCAGAAAGAGTCTCCTCTGAAATATATATTCCTAGCTCAGTCCCTCACCAACTGTACACACACAAATATATTTATCTAGGAGATATTTGAACATAAAGCAGTGTTTTTTAAAGTGTATCAAAATCACTTAGAGGGCAATATTGACTTAAAGCAGAAAAAATTAGGGATTCCCCATCCCTATGTCCTCTTCCAAACGAGGGAACTTGGTATTAAACAATACCCCTTACAGACTGACCTTGGTCATAGGGCTCTAGCATTGATCACACTTACTAATATAACTCAGATCATGGCTAGTACTAGCCACTGGGCTTCCACAATGTTCTCCAGGTCAACATTGTTCCTGAATATTCCTGGTAACAAAGGTTCCATGGCTGGGTTTTTATCTTAAGGCTCATCATCCTTCTCCCTTTCCATGCCCCACTCCCCCGCATTCTGCATGCCCAGTCACTGGACATTTGTCTTGACCTATGTTTCAAAGTTTTTGCGATGATGTCCTGCCTTGTTATTTAGACCTGCTGAAGGGTCTCAGCAAGTATGGAAGTCCAGCCTTGGTACATAATGGATTTCCTAGATGGTAATGACAAGCTTGTCTATACTGCCAAGTGTTTCCTTCTGCTGTAATTGGCTGAGTATGCCCCCCACCAACCTGCAATTCAGCACTAATGGATGAGTTTACTCTTAATTCCTGGCCATTCTGTGAAATTAAATCTTGCTTTGAGTAGTTAGCCATGTCTAAATAATGAATGATTATTATGTCTAGATCATGTAGCTGGGATATATTAGGCTTCCCATCTACATTTGCTCTCCTCTCACACACTTTATGTTAAACACATTGGCTCATTTTGTAGCTATTTAGATTGATGGCATTACTCTTCCTGTCATATTTGGAAGAATCATACCTCCTTCTATCTACAACTCATTTTCACTCAAGCTCTGAATTCTCCCTGCTTCTTGCTTCTCAGGACTCTCACATGTGATTATTTGATAAATGTCTACCACCCACACTCAACTGTAATTTCTAGAGGTCAGTGATCTTACTCTATTTATTATTCCCATTTCATCCCTAACACCTGGCAGAGTGCCTGGTACACAGTAAGTGCTCAATAAATATCTGTTGAATAAATGAATAAAAATACTAAGGCCCTTGAAAGTACGGTACTGTGTAATGTAAAATGCGTCTTAGAATCTACTATTATGTTACTCAGACTGTGCAATATATTTAAACAATGAATGAAGATGTTCTTGGAGAAATATATAACTTATTGTTAGGTTAGAATCTATGGGTTTCAGAAGATTTATGTTTAATTTCAGAAAAAAGCATTCTGCATAAATGTTTAGACCTACATATAAGAGGATATATCCCTAAATAAAAGTTAAGATCAGCTCTCATTATATAGAGCATTCCCAAGCTCATTTTGATAATCAATACCCATTTTTTATAAAGAAACTGTTTAATAGTTTCCTCCTTTTAATGTTGGCAGAAAACAGAATTAGATTGACCAAAGGACTTAACACAGATTCTAACCATTGCACAGGCCAACAGAAAGCTCATTCTGGGTGCATTTTTGGGTTAGTCCACATCTCCCTCATTTATTGTGGAATGCAACTGGTATTTCCTGCTTCCACAGAGAAACTCAAGGACTCAAAAGGACAGGGTTGTTTTCTCTCCCTTCATCCATAAAACAAGAAATCCTCTCCTCGCCCCACCAAAAAAATCCCAAGTAAGACCAGTGGGACTAATAACTTTGGCCCCAATTCTGTTTGCTCCAAACAGTTTGTTCTATAACAGTACTGTCCAGCAGAAATTTAATGCCAGCCATAAATGTGAGCCACATAAGTAATTTTAAATTTTCTAGGAATCACATTAAAAAAAGGTGAGAGTAATGCATGAAAATAACTTTAGTTAGATATTTTATTTAACTTAAAATACCAAAAACAAATCATTTCAATATATAATTAACATGAAAATTATTAATGAGGTATTTTACATCCTTTTTCTGTACTAAGTCTTTGCAATCTGATGTGCACTTTACACTTATTCTATGTCTCAGCTCAGACCAGCCACCTGTTTAAGAGCTTAAAGCCTCGTGTGGCTGATGGTTACACACTGGGCAGTATAGTTCTAGAGTGTGCTTTTGTGCTATAGTTTCTCATACAGTGAGAAAATAATGTCCCCATTCAGCTTCACTGCAGCCACTGGCACTCTTGTGAGAAAAGACAACCTGTTGCAACCTCTGAGAAATCTAAGTAGATTCAGTACAGAAGGTCTGTCCAAATGTTTCAGTTGTCTCCAGGCCCTGCTTACCACGGCGGCAGTTGCTGGCTTAACCTCAGCAGGACTGATGTTGCTCTTGTAGCCGCTGTCATTATATGTCCCTGTCCAGGCTGCAGTGTGGCTCTGGCACAGGGAAGGACTCTTTTCCTTTTGGCATTAAGCATGGCTGAGGGTGATCAAGCCAAAACTGACCCAGCATCTCAGTGCCGCAACCCATTTTCGATGCATTCGTATTCGTTTTTTTCTGTTTTTCTTACTCTGGATAACTCTGAGGATCAGGTAGAATATTTCCAGGCCAAGTACCTATAGATGTTAATACCTAGAATGATATTTTTAATGAAGGTTTTAATACCGAAGGCCAATGAATTTGTGGAGAATTAGTGAACCAACCTAGAGGGTCATGTGAATTGCGTGTTTTCTTACATGGTAATATCAAGAACCATGAAGATTACATGATGAATTCTGATCGTTTCCAGCTCATCTTTATCAGGAGTGGCTGATGATAAACCTTAACATAAGATGATTTTCTTGATTTTTAAACTGTTTCTTACATCTTATTCTTCTGCAGAGCTGGCTGGGGGGTAAGGCAAAGGCAACGAGTGTGGATCCGGGGTGGCAGGCAGCTCAGCTCCGGGCTCTGTCTCTGTCTTCAGCCACAGCAGCTCTGTTTGTTTTTCTTTTAATGCTTCTGGGCAAGATCTAGTATGGATAAGTGGTTTCTGTGCCAAATTTTTAGAAAACCACCCACCTAAGGGAATTGTCTCTGTTTTGATTCAGTCTGAATCCTTTTCTGTGCTCCCCATATTGGATTTTTATCCTGCCATCTGTGCTGGGATGTCCACTTTTTCCTTAGGGCCTTTATTACTAAGCACTTAGTCTTTTCTTGTGCAATTGCTCAAAGAAAAGCCTGTAAGTACCACATCTTTTAAGCTCATTTTTATTATTTTTATTGTTTTCTGTTTCTTAAACTAATTCATGCTTATTGTGGGAAAACGAAAAAGAAAACTAGATAGAATAAAGGAGAAAATAAAAAATCCATAATTGCATCACACAGAGATAAATAGTGTTAACATTTTGATATATTTCCTTCTGAATTCCGACGTGTATATTTTTAAATTAAATTGGAATCATATTTTATACTGTTTTATTGCTTTCCTCAATTACCATCATATTGTAATCGTGTTTCTATTTTATTAAAGCATAATTATTCTTGGCTTTTTAGTTCTTATTCTTATGTATGTCTCATAATTTACTTAGCCATCCCTCTATTGCTGGAAATATTGACCATTCCTGATTTTCCTTTATTAAAAATGATGCTTCAACTATCATTCTTGCACAAAAATGGTGCTTCAGTGAACATTGCCACACAAAATATTTAACAACACTTCTCTAAACTTGTTTTCTAGGAATGGAATTGCTAAGTAAACTTTCTTTCTTTCAAGATTTTATTTATTTGACAGAGAGAGACACAGCGAGAGAGGGAACACAAGCATGGGGGAGTGGGAGAGGGAGAAGCAGGCTTCCCGCCGAGCAGGGAGCCCTATGCGGGGCTCGATCCCAGGATTCTGGGATCATGACCTGAACCGAAGGCAGATGCTTAATGACTGAGCCACCCAGGCACCCCATAAATAAACTTTCTAATGCCTATCCTATATACTGCCCAAATATTGCCCTCTAGTATCAAAATACAGCCCCAGTATATGTGAGTGATTATCTAACCTCATCCTTCCTGACTTTGAGTTCAATGCTTCAAGAGTCTTTGAATTTGATTGGTTTTTTAATATAATTTTGTTTTTATTTTATTTTCATTGATAGCTTGCTCAGGATATTTGTATTTCATTGTTTGGAGAGATAGATATACTCCTTTGACCATTTTTCTTCTCAGGTATTAATAACTTTAATAATAATTTTAAAAGAGCATTTTCTATATTAAGGCTACCAAATCTTGGCCCATCATATTTATTGTAAATACAAATGCTCATTTTGTCTTTACCTTTTAATTTTGTTAATATGTATATATTTTTTTGACAGCATAGGTTTGGTCCTAAGCACTCTTTGATCTCTATTTACTCTGTCACTCTAAGCAGGTTCACCCACACATATGGCTGCAATTACTACCTATTACATTGATGACTCACAGACTTACCTTTCTAGCCCAGGGATCCTGAGAAAGAGAGGGACTATCTTGAAAATATATGATGGTATGTTTTTTATCTAACCGAGTGGAGAGTGAATTGATGAGAAGGAAACCCATAGTTTTAAAAGACACTGTGTCAGCTTGAACTAGAAGAGAGAAACAAAATTAAGAGAGGCCTTTGGAACTTCTGAACATATACACACATATACATATATGCATACTATTAGTTCTGTTTCTCTGGAGAACCCCGACTAATATAGGGGGTATATAGCTTGTGTCTCTACTTCATAGAACTTTAATTGAGAGAAGTAAGTTCTTGGAGTTGTACCCAAGGAAGTATACATGAGGAGACTCCTCAACATCTGGATCTGATTTAGAGGTTAGGTTTTGAGACCAAACCTCATGCCCTCATGCAAAAAGACTTGTCAAGAGTCTTGAAAGGTGATGAATGTATTTTGCATGTGGAAAGAATATAAATAATATGGGAGCATATATTATTTGGCACTCTTTCCATGATGAGGTAGATCTATGTTTCTTCCCCTTGAATTTGGATGGACTTGTGATTTGCTCATAACCAATGGAGGGTGGCAGAAAAGAGATGAAGCTTCCACCTTGTTTACTAGAATGTTCTCTCTGGAGCTCTGTGTCATCTTGTAAGGAGTCTGACCACTGAAGCCACCATGCTGTGAGGAAGCTTAGCCAATTGATAAGACCAATACACAAGCACTCTGGTCAATGGCTCCTGATGAGCTCCCAGCTGACCACATAACTATCAGACATACTAACTGAAGAAATCTCTAGAATATTCCAGCCTTCAACTATAGAGTCAATTCCAGCTTCAAAGTCTTCCCACTAGAGGCCCCAGATGTTGTAGAGCAATAACAAGCCATCCTTGTGGTGCCTCATGCTAATTACTGACCCACAAAATCTATGCACAAAGGAAAATATTTTTCATGTCCCTTAAATTTTAATATTATTTGTTTGACAGCAATAGTAAATGGACCCTTCATGCTCAACATGTCTAAAACCAAACACATGATCTCAGTTTCTCAACTATCAAAAGGCCTTGTCAATTTCACTATCTACATTTCTCTTTCTTCCTTCAATTTTTTTCCATCTTCACTGCAACAACCTACATTCATATTATAATACTTTCTTGCCTACATTATTAGTGTCATCCTAACTAATCTTCTATTTTTCCCACCGAAGCCAAATCATTCTTTTCAGTATAAAACCTGATTATATTTCCCACCTCACATTCCTCATCCCACCTCCCACATAACTCTCCTTTCCTATTATTTATAAGGTAAAATTAATATTTTTTAACTTGTCTTATAATGCCTTGCATGGCTACCAGCTATTTCTCCAGCCTCATCTACTTGCATACTCTGACCCTTGATCTCTACATTCCAAATACGCTTATCTTTCCTAACTCCCATGATTAGATTTATAAAAAAAATCTTTGATTAATGTATTATTTTTTTTCTATTTTTCAACTAGATTACTGCTTCAATATTCTTAGTGCTCAAATGTATCATGCCCACCTCCTCCTTCCTTTCCTTCACCAAAGATGTTGTTTATTTTTCATAGAAAGCCCAGGACAGGGAAGTTGCCCCAGTATAGGGCATGATGGTGCTTAGACTCCAGCCTCTAAGGGAAGCTGGCTATGGTCCAGCAGTTGAGGGACTTGGTCTAGGGATAAATGTCCACCAAGCCAGAATCTGCCCAGTGTGGGACAAGTGGAGAAATAGAGAAGGACCAGGGGAGGGAAGATGGATTGGGTCAGCTTGTACTTAACAGGAGTGACTTCTGCCTTGCATGTCCATCCAATCACAGTGTTTGTGTGTCTTGAGCTGAGGAGGCAACCCTTGAGCCCAGAATCTCTGGGGTGGAGGTGGTCCAAGACCATGAGAGAAGGAGTGAGAAAATAATCTCTGCAGCTCAGGTCTCTCCCAGGGGACAGTAAGACCCAGACATTCCTTGGTCCTCAAACTTGAGAGCAGAATGAGGTCTGAGGCTCAGCCCCTGCTGCCTCCTCACTAATGCAATAGATAAAAGTATGATCAATAAATCTTTTGAAGGAGCCAAAACAAACAAACAAAAAGTAATGGGGCCATAGTAAGAGCAAAGGAAGAGCTGAGGATACTCTTGTGAACTACTCCCAGTTCACCAACATATCTCCTCCTCATCTTTCTGATATCAGCTCAATCTCTGCTTTCCCAGGAAGGCCTTTCCTGAGCCCACAATTTGGATCAAATCTCCACATTTTATGCTATCGTAGCACCATGCACATCCTTGTACTCTCCTATCATAAATTTAATTTTACATTTCTTCTGTAATTCTTTCATTCACATTTGATACTTCTCCTCCCCCTGACCCTCTTACACACACTAGATTATAAACTCTAAGAAGGCAGGGCTTTATCTGTTTTTGCTTATCTTTTTATTTCTAGTGCCTGGCAATCAGTAAGGACTTGAATACTTATTGAATATACAAATGCAGACAGCAAAATGTATATAATAAGCATATAGATCTTTTGTTAATTTATTTGATCACTTTAATGCTTAGAGAATCATGTCATTTAGATACTCACTTAAATGCTCTCCTATTGTTGTATATGCATACACATGTATTCATTTATACATACACACATTTAATCCATTTGGATATATTGTGGTGTTTGTAAGCTGAAGATATAACTCTGTTTATTTTCTCTGTTATTCCTTGAAACATCATTTGTGGAAAAATCTATTTCTTGCTCTTGAGATTCTTCCTTGAATTAAAATAATATATGATAATTGCATTCTAACTTCTAAATTGGCTTGAGCAATTAATAGCTCACTCTTCACCCATGGCTTGGTCTCTCCTTGACCATCTTTCTAGGCTTAGCCAAGCAAAACCTCAGCTCCATTTTGCCTTTTATATATTATATACACTTTTATTTGTACCCAGTTTTTGTTCTCATGGGCTTGGTACTTCATAGCCCAACTGTGCCAATAGCTATTTAGGGTCCAGGTCCTCTTTGGTCCATGACCATAGGCAAAGACCAGCCCCACTCACCTTCGTGTCAGACACTTGGTCCTAGAACCTCAGACTCAGTTACAGCACAGAAGGAAAGGTGGAATCACATATAGGAAACCTACCGATATTCTGTGCAGCAAACTTATAGATGTCTCACATTATAACATGGCTATTTAAGTGAATTTAAATAACTTACGTTGTGTAGAAAATCTTTCATGTTATTGAGTTGTTTGCATCCATGAAGATCTTCATAGTAATTGCTAATATTTTATTGTTTGTCTCTCTCTGCATTTCTAATTTTGTGTTTTCACCCTACTTTTTAAATAAAATTATCTTTACAAATGTTTACATTTTTTCCTTAAAGATTCATATCCTGAGTTTCCTTATTAATACTAATACCTTCTGATTTTCAAATGTTGGATTTCTGCTTTAATATATATAGCTTTCTTCCATAGGATTTATTTTGTATTTTTCCCCTGACTTTGAGTTGAATGCATTTGCATTCTTTCAGTCTCTTTTCAATATTAAAAACACTGTAGAATTAAAATAGAATTCTTTTTTAAGTGCTACTCTGGCTACATCCCTTAAGTTTTGATATACAAAGCTTTTGTTGTTTTTATTTTCAAAATAACCTGTGTTACTATCTTGATACTTTTATCCTTTCTTTTTTTGTCAGAGAATATTTTAAAATGTGGAAAATGGGGTGCCCAGCTTAGTCGGTTAAACATCCGACCCTTGACTCCCGCTCAGGTCACGATCCAGGGTTGTGAGATCGATCCCTGTGTCGGATGTGGACCTGGTTAATATTCTCTCTCTTCTTCTCCCTCTGCCCCTCCCCTCCCTAAAATAAATATATAAATGAATGAATGAATGAATGAGTGAATGAATAAATAAATAAATAAATACTGAAAAATGTTTTTTGTGCTTTTGGTAGTTTGTCATTCATTTTTTTTGTGTATGTGGTACAAATTTATTATAGCCAGCTACTTTGGTCTGTTCACTCTCAACTTTTGGGAATGTATAGGTTTCTTTGTTTTCCTTATACATGATTAACTATTGTGCAAACTTAAATATGAATATGGTACCCTAATTCAACTGCATTAAGTATTTTTTTATAATTATCTTCATCTTTAACTTTGCCTATTTGAGGTCAAACCTGTGAAAGGAGTGTTAAAGTCATCCACTCTCTGTATTTCTAAGTTTTGGCTTCTTATAACTTGATACTACTATATGTTCATGTTTGCCATGACTGTTATAAATTATTGTGGATTGCAAATTTTTCAACATATGAAAAAAAACTTTTGATTGATAAATATTTTCCCTCTTTTAAAATAATCTTTTAAAATAAATTTTAGAGTAGTTCTAGATTTATAAAAAAGTTGTAAAGATAATATCCCTTCCACAGTTTTTCCTATTTTTAACATCTTACGTTACCACCATACGTTGGTCACACTAAGAAACCAACACTGGCACATTTTTACTAAGTAAACCTCAGGCTTTATTCAGATTTCACAAGTTTGTTTTTTTTTTTTTTCCCACTAAGGTCCTTCTTGTCTTCCAGGATCTCATCCAACATAAGACATGATGCTTAGTTGTTGTGTTCCCTAGTCTGTGACAGTTTCTCAGTCTTTCCTTGTTTTTCACGATCTTGACAGTTCTAAGAAACACTACTGTGTTGTAGACTTTCCCTCAAGTTGAGTATGTTTGATGTTTTTCTCATGGTTAGACTGGACTTACGAGTTTTAGGGAAGAGTATACAGAGGTAAAGTGCCCTTTTTACTACATTGTATCAGGGCTTTGTGCTATTGACATGAGTTATTGTTAGTGATGTTAACGTTTATCACCTGGCTGAAGTAGTTTTTGCCAGGTCTTCCACTGTAAAATTACTCTCCCACCTTTCCATATTCTGTTATTTGGAAGTAAATCATTAAGAGCAGTCCACACTTACCGTGGGGTAGAGAAAGAGATTAAATTCCACTTCCTGAAAGGGAGATGCCTTTAACATTTAATTACACTTTGAGATTTCCTTTAGTTTAGTATTCAACCTCTGTTGCCTGTCTTTTCATTTTTGTTGATCCTGTATCATTTAATTTTTAGGATGCTTCTTTTATGGTTGGATTTTGTTTTACAAGCCAATGTGTGACCCATTGTCTTATCAGAGAGATTTCTAAGGCCTTTTATCTTTACTGATTGATTCTAAAGGATGCTACTTGCTTCTACTGTGTTTGTCAGAAATGCAGCCTCTGACATAGACCACCAACCCTGGGAGTGGCAGGGAGTTGCCCTGTGTAATGCTGGAGCACTTGGCTGTCTTCTCATTAGCAGGGGAGTTTTCTGGATGGGGTCAGCCTTCTTTACATATTGTTGAATTAAGAGAGAGCACTTTAAAACCTTTTTGATACTTTGAGTCATTTCTAGCTAGGAATGTGACCTAAAAAGAAATCTCTTATTTTGTCACACCATGATCTTTCTGGTTCAAATTTTAATAGTGACCATTTGTGTGTTTAGTGTTATCCTGAATGCTTTACATGCAACAGCTTATTTTATCTGCTTGACATTCCAAAGGCTAAACCTTGTTCTTCCCATTTCACTGATGATAAACCAAAGCTCAGTGAACAGTTGTCACTTCTCCTAGGAAATGGCAGGAGTTCGAAAATGAGCTCATTTTACTTTTAAACCTGTGTTTTCTTCCCTTGCACCAAATCCCCCAGTGGACAGAAAAATCCCTGACAGCACATTCCTTCTGCCTCCTACCCTTTCCTGGCGTTTTCCAAAATTTTGCTGTTTATTTACTTCAGGCTGAAAATCGAAGAGGCAATTTTGTATCACTAGCCTGCTCCTGTTAAGTAGGGCAAAAATCAGTAAGTGGTGGTCTAACCCAGAAACACCCACAAAGAAAACAGCGTAGAAGTCACAATGTGAAATTATTAAAGAGGAAAAAAGCCCACCTTAGATTAATTCAACTCAGTAAACCCCGGATTAGCCCTTGCTGCTATAGAGATGCTTGGGGAGATACGAAGGGAAATTAGATGCAGTATTTACATACAAGGAGCTCCCAGACTGTGGTAAGTAAACATGATTTGAATTTCACTAGAATGAGAATATCCAAAACATGAGACTGCATCATGAAAATAAGGGCTATGTCTTCATTGGCATTTAGACGCCATGCCTTGCCTTGGAGTTAGTGACTCAGTTGAAAGGAATGGCCTCGAGTGGCATACTGTTTTTTAGCCAAGAAACTGCTAGTTTCGTAAGACCTAACAAGTTTCATAGACCATTCCACTTCTCCCTAAAATACAAGCAAGATTTTTTCAATTTAAAAATTATTTACAGAAATGTTTGTGAACTAGATGCTGCATAGATCTTTCACAAAATTATGAAACATTAGGCTGACATGTTGAGATTTCTAATATTATGGTCTTAATATTGCCCACATAAAAGTGACTACAAATTTTCCCCCCACTGTGAGGAACAGGGTTATTTTTTTTAATAAGTCTTTGATTTAAAAACATAATACATTTGAAGGAAGCAGAACATGTTCTTGTTAGTTTAGTGTTTGCAGAGTGCACGTTTACTATGAAAAATTAAAACTCAGCATACTGTTTTCTATTATCTGATATGAAGTTCCCACGTATGTTTAAATCGTAGTCATAAAATGTATTTCAAGCTAAAATGTCACATATTTTTAAATCAAAATTTTATGTTTAATCTTCTATCTGATACAGAATATTGTACTTCAGATTTCAGTGGATTATCTTCAAATCTGGTATCTGTTGAAATGGTATTTGTTGAAAAATTAGACATTCTGTCACACGTTATCTAATTTGGTAACATTAGAAGTGATGCCAGGTTTTTTATGTGCAGTCTCTGTCCCTCTGAAAAACTTGTAAGGAGAATCCTAGCAGACGCTGGCGACACTAAAAATCTTAGCATACTAAAATTTAAAAGTTTGTAAGTTCCATTGATGAAGGTAGTTAGGAAAGTACTATATTTAGACTAAAGGACATGATGTTAAACCTTGCCTTACATTTTTATTACATCTCAAATTGCAACAAATCAAAAAAGATAAAACTTTACGAGACTACAGTTATTTCTTGTAAGACACTTGCTTGTAAAAATTGTTCTCTGCTTTCATTTATTTTTATCTTTAGTTTAAAAGTTAAAGCCAAGCCAGGAAAAGGAAAAGATGAGAAACCCCAAATCAAGGTAAGCAGTGTTTTAGCAAAGCACTGCATTGTGAAATAAACCAGAATGAACATTATCATGTCACATTAGATGTCCCATATCCCCTCCCCTGCCAACAAAACTTGCTTTACCTTTCTTAGGGATGTTTTCTATATAAAACAGATACTATTTGAGAAACTATTTCTGCATAATTTGTCTTTGAACAAAGTGTTTCGTACGGGATGCATTTCTTTTTCTAATCTCCAGCTGATAGAAATAGGAAAGATATCAGGGCTCTGCCTGGTGGTTGAACATTTTTCTATCACTAATATTATAAAAATTAAAAAAGGGCTTGAATTTGACAAGCACTCACATTTGTTTGGATATCTGAGTTATCCAAACCCCTTACGTTTCACCTCCCATAATTTCTTCTTGCTTTCAGCTGAGTGGAAGATAATTCAAGAACTTTAAAAAAGGACAGCCACTCAGCAGTTTTTGTGTGGTCAAATGTCAACAAATTAGTTGTGTGTCAAAGCAAAAAAAAAAAAGGCTTTTATAATGCCAACGTAAATTTCATAGAAGCTTAACAAATTATAAAATATAATAATAATAAAGGCATAATAATTTTAAAAATATGGCCTAAGATACTGTAAAAACAAGAAGAGTGGTTGAAGTTGGATTGATTTGGTTGGTTTCTGCTTTATGTTTCCTGCCTCTTCCTGCTCCAAACCTCCTTCCACTCTATCCTCTAGAGGCCACACACAGACCAACAAAGATCATCATGGTAGCTCAACAAGTATTTTAGAAAGCTCAGCCCACCAGTGGGTGGTACTTAAAATGAAGTCATGTCACCAGCAAGACAGGATGCTTTGTGTGCCAGAGATAAATTGTGTTTATTAACTAGTTTGTAAGTTTCAACGTTCTTTTCTGCCCTAATTTTCCCAAATATCTTCCTGTTCTTCAAATGAAGGCCTCAATACTGAGCCTGATTCAGACCATTCTCCTTCTCCAGAATTGCATGCTGATTGCTGCGCCCACCAACCAACTGCCACATTGTCGTGTTTGGACAGATCTCCTAGAAATTAGGATGCACCATCTCACCCAAGAGATAAGAAGTCAAAAGCTTTTACTAGCTGTGCCTCATTCCTTCATTCCTTCATTTGTACATTCATTCATCCATGAATTAATTAATACAGTTATATATTTATTTGGTGTGTCCTAGAGTAATTTTTAAGGTAGAAACACCAGAAGTTAGTAACTGATTAGATATAGGGAGAGATAAAAGAGAAGCCTTTACCAATTCCGGGTTTTTTTGTTTTTTTGTTTTTTTTATTTGACAGAGAGAGACAGTGAGAGAGGGAACACAAGCAAGGGGAGTGGGAGAGGAAGAAGGAGGCTTCCCGCAGAGCAGGGATCCCGATGCGATGTGGGGCTGCATCCCAGGACCCTGAGATCATGACCTGAGCCGAAGGGAGACGCTTAAGGACTCAGCCACCCAGGCGCCCTGACCAATTCCGGTTTTGATAAAAACTTTGCCAGGCAAACTTCTGCTACCTGGGATCCAGACTACCAGCTTTGTACCCCTCCTCCCCTTGACTCCACTGAACAAAATGTACCTTAGAAAAGGGGTTCCTCTGTCCTGGGCCTCCTAAATGCTATCCTCCCCATTCACAGCTTTGTATCTCATGCTACCTGGGGCCTGGGGAAGGCTGCTCCCACTGTGGCAAATTTGACCTTGAAGTTCAATTGGAAGCTAAACCTACTTAAGGTTGATAACCTTCTCTTTACTATTTTAATGTAAATGACTATTTAAACCCCACATTCTAAAACCTACCCTTATAAGAAATAATTGGATAAGCTAAATGTCTATAGGTATTTATGAAGTATAGCAAATTATTTAATAAGCAAATGGTATTTGGCATGTTTTTCTCATCCTCAGAAAACCTTCTTTCTGTGACAACTATGTGATTTTATTATTGCACCTTGTAACAGAAAGGAAAGACTTAAATGTAGGATAATGACATAAGATGTGATTAAAAAAAAGTTGTACTTTTTAAAAAAGTGATTTACATTTTAAGAGTTATGAAACCAGGCTGTTTTCAATGTACATCTTGCATTTCTATAAAATACATCAAGGCAGATATTTTGTATGTAAAACAAGCAGCTTTGCACAGAAGGCCCACGACTGATTGCCAGACAGGTGATAAAGACTAGCTTTGACTTGATCTTGTTTTTTCTTTTTTCATACATGAGCAAACTCCATGTTTGAACTCATTAGTTCAAAGCCCACCTTTGTGGGCTAACAACTGGTGATTAGAGCAGACTTAATCCTAATGTGCGTCCCAGAGGTATGCTGACAAAGAGAAAACAGTGGTGATTCTCTCCTTCCTTCACATGAAAATCTATTCTAAAGAGATTATTATAAAAGTTTTCCTTTATCCTCCATATCTTGGAAGAACTTAGGAATGGTAAATACCATCTTTTTGATTATGAAGTTGCAAACAAGTGCTAAGCAGAAAGTGGTTATTTTCCTGGCCTGGTTATGTTCAGACAGTACATAATCTTTTCACACTGGTCTGATAAAGTCTTAAGTCTTTTCTAAGATGTGGGGAAATGAAGTGAAAAACTATTTTAATAGTCTTTGTTCTGATTTTCTCTAGATCTTTTTTATTTCTTTCTGAAAATGCGGGAAGCTAATAAAGCTGGAAGAATGGACTTTAGTTTCAGAAAAAGTAAATTTGTGATCTTATACATGCTCTTGATTAAGCACCTACTGTATGCTTTAATGATACGTTGGTCAATGTCATCTCTTAACATTGAAATTATCCAAAATGTCTAAGTGTTCTCTATGTCAACAGAGTAAACAAACACAAACATCTGTTTAGAGCAAACATACAGTTTCCCTATAAATATATAACTCTATGGAAACAAACAGAAAGTCATTGGAAGGAAAAATAATAGTGTCTCAATATCCTGGAGCATGACAGTATGATTTCCTTGGCTCTAGGACCACTGATTTCTTTCAGAACCTGATGCTTTCTCAGGCTCATAGTTACATATATATGACTGTGTTAACATGTGAGGCATTTGGCACATCATGAAATCATAATCTCAGAGGAATTCACAACTTTTAAGGATGTGAACAAGCTGAGATAATGTAAATGGATTAGATTTTCAAAATATAAGACAATTTTTACCAATGTATACAAAAGCAAATTTCCATTCTATAAGAAAATTTTCTTCATGTCACGACAAGAAACCTGTTAATTCCTTTTTTTTAGACTGTCTTACGTATGCTTACTTGTTTTTTTTCTTGATAAAGCAATCTCGTATTTCTTTTAACAATAATAATGCCTTCTGTTTTTGCTGATGACACAGGTATATTTGGTTACCTAAGAACATTATTTCCTACTTTTTAAGTGGGCATTACTTTAATATTTTAAAATCTTTTTTTCTTGAAGAAATAAAATGAAAGAATATGTTTGCAGAGAACACAAGATGGCGAGCCTAGTCATCCTCCTTTCTTTCAACTACAACATTTTTTTCTTCTAAGTGATCTGAAAATACATAGTAAATATTTGTCTTCTCCCAGGATGACTTTGGAACATTAATAAATAAAAAATATATATTTAAAATGAAATAATGTTTAAAAGTATAAATTTTTAAACAAATAAAATATAGTTACTATTGAAATATCCAGGAAAAAAAGATAAGAGACAAGTAAAAAAGTAAAATACCAAAATGTCTACTGTTGAAAAATCAGGGGGAGGGGCGCCTGGGTGGCTCAGTGTGTTAAGCATCTGCCTTCGGCTCAGGTCATGATCCCAGGGTCCTGGGATCGAGCCCCGCGTTGGGCTCCCTGCTCAGCCGAGAGAGCCTGCTTCTCCCTCTCCCTCTGCTGCTGCTCTGTCTACTTGTGCTCTTTCTCCACCTCTCTGTCAAATAAATAAATAAAATCTTTCAAAAAAAAAAAGAAAAAGAAAAATCGGGGGGGGGAGATCAGATAAGAGAAAAAGAAGTAGGATAACCTATAACCCCATGACCCAGATAGAATCTATATTAACATGTTGATGAGAACCCTTCAGAATTTTTTCTATATGTATATAATCAGTGTCTGGTGTTAGCAGTTTGGGGAAGTGAAATAATGCTACATTTCTTTATTTGTGCAAGTCTAAATATTCTAACTTTGGTGGCCAAAGATTCTCAAAAATCCCTGGCTAATTCTGACTCTAGGAGAATCCATCCTTATGCTAGTCTCTGCTCTCTTTTGGGAGAAGAAAATCTCAGCTATGACCTTTGAAGCAATCTCTCTCCTTGTAGTCCTCAAGACTGTGACCATCCCAACCTCAGTGATCTGTGGTTTCCAGCAACTTCTTCATCGTCAGGCCTCCTGCATTCTGCTAGTAGAACCAGAATTTAAATTTACTTCAGTTAGATCAGAGGTCAGCAAACATTTTCTGTAAGGGTCCAGATAATAAATGTTTTAAAATTTGTGGGCCAAGAGAAAATATTAGGGACATTGTGTAGGTACTTATATAATAAGATAAAAAAATTTCTATACTTCTATATCAATGAAATGTAAATATAATAGTAGTAGTAGTAGTAGTAGTAATGATTGCATACTAGAGTAGACAAATTATTTTGAGAACTACAAAATAGTATTTTGTAATACAGGACTGCAAATGAAAAGAACGGAATTTTGTTTTGGGGGGAAGGATGTGACATTTTAGTTAAATGTTAAATTTTAGTTAGTGTTCCCTATCATCAAAATCAATGCAAATATTCATCTGTTAATGGTATCTGTAGTGAGATTTTATGTATTTCATCTTTCAGAATGTATTTTCATAGGGATAATGCTGCCAAATCCTGTTATCAGTCCACCAGCATATGATCTTAATCATATTTAAAACTTGAAATACATTAACAAAATTCTATTAGATTCTTCTTTTGATGTTTGCCTTTTAGTATGTCATTACATTGCAGATTAATCGCTTCCAACTGAAGAGTAGGTGAAAGCTTTTCAATTGCACAGTTAAATGTATTTTGAAATAATAAAATTTCCTTTCCACTTGCATCGAGGTCTGAATTATGCTGCTGGAGCTGTAGTTTGAGCTCAGAAAATACACATGCTGCAAATTTGCATGGAGAGAGAAATCTTGACTGTTGTTTTAACTTTTTCCAGCACATGATGTGTATAAGCAGCTTAAAATTATTTGTGATTCAAGAAAATATTAGTTGTCAAAATGACTTCATTGCAGTAGGTTTCACATACACACTCTTTATTGCCTTGAAATTTTAGATTTAATTGATTAGGAGACATTATTAAGGCCACAACAAAAGCTAACTTCCAAAGCTATTTAATATTAAAAATACTGATCGAGGGCAGTTCTTGTTTGAGAAATTTCACAAGCTTAGTGAATTTGTCCAACGAAGCCATTTCCTGCTCAGCACATATTTATTTTCACCATTAAGTGGAATGTATCGTAGCAGATTCCACTGCAGATTGTACTGAATGAGTGACTTCTCAACTTGGAAAGAAAATATTCTCTCCTATAATATCCCACACAGGTTGTTCACAGACCCTAATTCTTCAGTCATGATAGACTCAGCATTGATTCCTCAAATGAATAACAACTGAGCATTGGTGATATCTGTTAATTCACCAGGAACCAAGGAAAACCACTAAAAGTCATTTCTTTTGTTTTTTAACTGACCATTGAGGTTACCTCTTAGATATCTTCAACTCTTTGAAGGATATTCTCACCAAAAGGCTTAAACAGATTTATTTTCTCTAGCTATATTTCCTGCACTGCCACAATCAAATATGATCTAATTAATTCACCATTTGTAAATGTCTTCCCTTACTTGGCTAACAAGTGAGCAATTTGAATACTTACTTTTGTTGCAGTCTTATTTTTCATTTCTTATTTTTGTGAAGAAAAATTTTGCTCTGATAAAATATTCCACATTAAATATTCCAATTTTTATGATCATTGCTTTTCTTTGAGTTGGAAATATTGTCTAGAATGTTTAGTCTGGTAATGATGTACACTCATTTAGTTTATCTATAGTGTCACTCCATAATAAACACCACCATTCAATATCTAATGCAATAATAAACCATACTCCACTGTACCTTAAAAGCATAACTTTCAAAGTCCAATTTTCTCTTTTTCTCTTGTTTTGACATGATAGACACAAACTGGTAATTTATAAAAATCATCTTGTGGTACAGTAATATATAAGACATTTGAAATGCTATTGAGTTATAATTACATCACTGTGATTTGCAGTGCACTGAGCAAGAATGTGAAGCGATGAGAGTGTCATATAAGGTCTCTGTTGTAACTATTTAACTTTGTCAATATAGCATGAAAGCAACAATATATGGAACATAAACCAATAAATGTGCCTGTGTTCCAATATTACTTTATTTCTGAATACTGACTTTTGAATTTCATGTGTCATGAAATACCATTCTTTTCAGTTAATCTCAACCATTTAAAAACATTAAAAATATTCTTGGCTCATAGGCTGTACAAAAACAGGCAGAGGGTCAGATTTGATCCATGGGTCAGAACTTGCCAATTCTTATTCAGACTAAAAGCTTCATATAGCTGCCATTTCTTCCACTATTCACGAAAGAAAAAAAGAAGGAAAAGGAGGAGGAAAAGGGATTTTATGGTACAACTCACTAAAGTCTGCTTCTTGTGGTCAAAATTAGCTCATTTCTTCTCTCTAGAATCACACTTGGACATCCTTATGCCTCTAGTTTTATACTGAGAATATGATGGAAGAATGAGTTCCTATAATCTTAAGATTTAGGATTAATAACTTCTTAGGATTATTGGTAGTGAGAATAGGCACTGACTTGTCCTCCCTACCATAATAAAAACCATTAAATAAGGTAGTGCAATGTTGGTAAATTTTCAAATGTCTGGACTGCTCAATCTTACTCATGTCCACATTGTTGGTATAAGTTTTGTGCATGTATTATATCTAAACGGGAGCTTTCCCAACTACGTGTTCTCCCTTTTCAAGCACATACTTTCAGAAGGGGAAATCATAAAGAATTTAATTGGAGCTGCTACTTCTTAGGAGGGGAAGCCACTCGTATTTAGAATGATGTCTTTGGAAGGATAGAACACTCAGTTGGGGCATGAAAGGGTCAGATGCCTCTTAAAATCTTTATGATGAGCCTAAAGTTCTAAAAAGAACAAGCCAAAGTAAAGATAAAAGATTAAAAGTAGCCTTTCATTTTTCACACACACACTATGTATGCATGCATGTATTTTGGGTTTCAGTTTTGGTTTTATAATCTTAGCGCTCACCTTGATGAGCTTTACCTACTAAATGATCAAGTGTGAAAAGAAGCCATCTTTTCTGCTGAAGTATGTACTGAAACTGAATTAGAACAATCATATTTACTTTTAATCATAAAATGAGAGTGCATCTCAACTTCCTGAACAAAAGAGATTCTCAAACATGTGACCAAAGTCAGAGATGCCATTTAAGTTGCTGGACATAAAAGAGACCAAAAAGAGAAATCTCTGTCTGCTGAGGAAAGTGGTAAGATCGACCAAACAAGGGGTAAAGGACTGAGATAGGAAGATGAAGAAGAATTTCCTCTAAAAAAAAAAAAGGATTGGGAAAGAAGGAGTTTTGTAAGCATCTAAATGTGGGAGTATGAAGGAGTAACCGCATTAACTACATTGGAAGCAGTTCAATCTTCTTTTCCTTCTCATTTTATTACCATCTGGAAGTTTCCTTAAATTATGAATTTTGCATATAAGCATGTTTAATGTAGCAGAGGCTAGTGATGCAAGGTGTTCAGGGGGAGGATAGATTGGGAAATGAGCAGAAGAAATATAAGATTATAGGTATCCTTTTAGACCTTTTAGAGGATTGTCCCCAGTTCTTTAAGAGTGTATGTCTTTGATTGCCTAGGCTATTTTGCAACTCCATAGGGGTAGGAAACTGATAACTTACAGGAGACTACAGGTAATGCTGAGGAATCTTTTCCATAACAATGCAAATGAAATTGTCCCTTAGAAATATAATCAATTTAAAAATTAACATTACCCTATAACAGTTGTTCTCAAAGTATGATTCAGAGTCCCTTCAGTGTCCCAAAGACCACTTCCAGAGGACTAAAAGGTCAAAACTATTTTCATAATAATACTAAGATATATCTGCCTTTTCACTTTTATTCTTTCACAAGTTTACAGTGGAGTTTTCCAGAAGCAGCATGACATATGATATCACCACAGATGAATGCAGAGGCAGATATGAGAATCCAGATGTTTTCTATTAAGCCAGACATTAAAGAGATTTGCAAAAATGTAAAACAGTGCTACTCTTCTCACTAAATTTGTGTTTGTTTTAGAAAGTATAGGTAATTTTCATAAATATATTACTTATGATTTAAAGTACTACTTCTCACCTAAAAATCACATAGCCATTATATTTCTTGTAGTATTTTAGGATTTCAATTTTTTGTATTTAAATTTTGATACATTTGTAATTTATTTTACTACATGGCATGAGGTAAGGATCTTTTTTTCTCAAGTGGTTGGCTAGCTCCCTTACCAAAGAGACTTTCCTTTCATAATGATTTGAAATGGCACCTCTACCGTATATGAGATGCTTATATATACTCGGTTACTTGTGGGTCTTTTAGTACATTACACTAATTTCCTTCTATTATAGTGCCAGTTACAGAATTTTTAAACTATTAAAATTATATATTTTAATGTAGAGTACAGCAAAGGCACCTTCACTGTTTTTTTTCACATTTCTTTTCCAAAATAAAATTCTTCTTAAAGAAGTAAACATGTTAAAAAATAACAAGTAAATACGTGAATTATGTGTAAACTGTTAGCAAAGCATTGAATAGTCTTTTTTTCCCCGTTCCAGAAGGATTTTATTTTTTTCCAGTTTTACTGAGATATCATTGCTATGTAACATGGTGTAAGTTTTAGGTATACAACATCATAATACAGGCAAAGTAGTATTTGTAGTATTTCAACTGAAACTGTGATCAGGAAAGAAAAATATGTAATTGCATTTACTATATTGACTTGGGAAGCTGGAGTATTCTCTTTGGTTCTTGACTTTAGTGAAGCATGCAGATATGTAGATGAACATTACCATTACTCTTATTCATACTATGGTCTTCTGTCATACTTGAGATAGGCTGCTTTAATTATCTGGTTCTACATAGGAAAGAAATACTAAGGCTTAAAGTCTATAATGGCTAATGGCTCATAATTCATTAAAACTTTTCATACTAAGGGAAAAAATATATGTATACATTGTGAAATGATTACCACATTAAATTAATGTGTGTCATCTCACATATAGTTTTTTTTATTGTGATGAGAACTTTTAAGATCCACTCTCTTAGCAGCTTTCAAATATATGATATGGTTTTGAATAGTCTTTAGATAGAGTTCAAACTCAGTCTATAAAACCCCAAACTCTATTGAACAATTATAATGTGTCACGTACCTTATAAAGTGCTTTACATTGACATATATATTAGTTTTGGTTAACTCTTCTTTCTTAGGCAATGTCTCAATTTATGTTTTAATCTTAGATGGAATACAAGATATCCAAAAAGTACTAATGTATCCGCTCAAAATTTACCTATATTTACTATTTTTCTTTCCAAATCACTAGCTACTCTTTCTTATAATTAATTATTAGTTTGAAAAGAACAAGAATTCTAATATATTTTCACTTTCAGCAAGATTGCTATTATGTGCACTAAAACAGCCATTGTTGACCAAAAACAAGGTGGCATAATTTCCTCTGCTTCATTTTATGAAGTTGTCATGATTCTGTAGACTCTTGCCTTGGAAGTTTCCTCTTCTACTTCTTTATAATAGCAGTAAAAAATGGCATGTCAAGAGACAAGGCAAATTGGCAATGTCATAAAAAAATTTTATTCTCTAAAATTGTTTACTATCTTTTACTTTGGCAAATATTAACAAATAAAGATTAGCTACTGTGATGGTTAATTATATATGTCAACTTGACTGGCCATGAGGTATCCAGATCAAATATTTCTGGGTATATTTGGGAGAGTGTTTCTGGATGAGATTTGCATTTGAATCAACGGGCTCAGTAAAATAGATTGCCCTCCTCAATGTAGGTAGGCATCATCCAATCTACTGAGAGCCTGAATAGAATGAAAGGTGAAGAAAGGAAAAATTCTCTCTCTCTCTCTTTTTTTCCTGCTTCGCTGTTGAGCTGGGATATCTCATATCTTCTACCTTCTGATGGGGATTTATGCCCCTGGCTCCTCTCAGTCTCAGGCTTTTAGACTCAGACTGAATTATATCCTTGGCTTTCTTGGGTCTCCAACTCTCCGAGGGCAGATCGTGGGACTTCTCAGCTTTCATAATCATGTGAGCCAATTCCTCATAATAAATCTCTTGTTTTGTGTGTGTGTATATATATATATATGTATATATATATATATACCTTTGGTATAAAAAAATTTAGGAAAAGCCGCAACAGTAACAGCTGTAGCATTTTAGGAACATATTTGAGTGGCTACTCCATAGTTCCCTGTACATTCTAATTATTCATCCATTTATATGTACTATTTCCTAAATGTCTCTTATAAGTGGTTTTAATTGCTTTCTCGTCTCTATTTTTCAGTTTAATTTATATAATATGAAGCTATATGCATTATAGCTATATGGTTCTTCATATGAATGTTCCTTTTCTTTACTCAGTTCTTCAGGCTTTCTATATAAAATGTCTTGGCATAGCTAACTTATTCCACATTTCACTGCCTTTGAAATTCCAAAAGGGGTTTCCTGTGCTCTGTTGGCTTTTCCCAATTTCCTTCTTTTCTTTTTCTCCCAGATTCTTCTGGGCAGTAATATCAAATAACTATGAGGACATCTGATACTTCCAGAGAGAGGATTTTCTGTTAAAAAAAAAAAACTTTCTGGAAACAGGAAATCATTTTTAGTTGACCACATTCAGAGTTCCAAAGCTAAGAGCTTTGGAAAGTTTTATTTTATTGCTTTTTGATGTTAGCATAATGTAGGCTCTCATACTTAGGATGTCTTTGGAATTATTACTTTAGAAAATGATATACATAAATATGCTCTGCAGAATGCAGCCTTATGTATGTGCCAATCGTTATCACCTACCTATCTATTATCTAACTATCTATCATCTCTCTATGACCTTCTGCAAAATAAACAATGTATGTTAAACAATAGAACTATATAAGGCAAACAAACAAAACTGGAATGATAATCAGTGATATACAACATAATATGAAGGAAATTATTTTGGTACTCCATGAAGAATTGTTTTAATATATATTTATGTTTATGTGTTTGCTTCTGAATATGCAAATTAATTTTATAAATTATAAAAAGTTTAGAAGAAGGCAAGGAATATAACAACACAATTATAATGTATTAGTTTTGTTCATGTGGAAACAATGATAATAGCACTACTTTGACCCAAGTAATCTGAGTTTAAGTTATAGAATCTATAGTAAACCCACTGAAATAGAATTAAACACAGGGAGTTGGATAACATTCCTTCTCCACTTTATTTGCATCTCTGTGTTCAAAAATGTAAATTGCCAAGCAACAGAAAGAAAAATTAGTGGATTACCACTTTCACAATGCTTTATTTTGGGTTGCACTGGGTAAGACTCATGGAGAAGACTGAAACACAGGTTAAGTGCTCATCAGTTCTGAAATGTCATTAGTTCATTTTGTACAAATATCTTGGAAAACTAAAAGAAAGCCAAAGATACATCAACTTTTTTTTTTTTTCTTTATGTGCCATGTATCGTGACGTACATGAAGAAGAATCATCATCTCCTCTGGTGACCTGAGTTTGGACCTGCCTAGGAGAGAGTGAATGACTTCACGCTGGAACACGCTGAAGCTGGAGCCTCCTGGAGGCAGAAGCATCATGGCTGCCCCTCTAAGGGAACATGGAGTCCAGGGCAGTGGAATCAGCTTCCAGGTTGTGAAAGGCTCCAAAGAGAACATGATGTACAGGTCAACTTCCAGATGCTACTGGGGGAATGCTCAACATGGTTATTTAGAGAACGTCACAGGGCAAGTGCCTCTCCTTACCCCCCTGTATGCTTCCTGTCACAGAGATCCCATCTAGAGTATTCATTACTGTATCTGAAGTACTTACAACATTATAGATTTTCAGTGAATGATGAAAGAATATAATAAATGTTATAAACTGACCTATAGGGATGGTCACACTGAGCATTTCCAGCTTCAAAAGGCCCGACGGCTAAACTGAGGATTTTATTTTATTTTATTTACTTTTTAAAGATTTTATTTATTTACTTGAGAGAGAGAGCCCACAAGTGGAGAGAGAGAGCCCACAAGTGGAGAGAGGGGCAGAGGGGCAGAGGGGGAAGGGCAAAGAGGGAAAAGCAGAGGGGGAAGAGTCGAGAGGGTGGGGCAGAGGGGGAGGGAGAGGGAAAGGAAGAGAATCCCAAGCAGACTCTGCCCTGAGTCCAACACGGGCTCAATCCGATTGATCCCATGACCACAAGACCATGACCTGAGCCAAAATCAAGAATTGGAGGCTTCACTGACTGAGCCACCCAGGCACCCTGAAAACTGAGGATTTTAAAGAACATCAGATGTATAGAGAGTTCTACCGGGAAATGACTGTCACAGTTGCTACTGCCTAGAGAGGAAGCACTGTAACCATAACAATCACTGAGAGCAGAGGGAAGTATGAGAAGCAGTGGAAGGAGAGCTGCCTGGACTTGCATCTTTTGCTAACTGGAATTGCCACTGACAGCATTGATCCAAAAAGTTCAGCTCCCACCTCTCTGCTGGGTTACAAAGTTTATAAAGATTTAGAATGGAAGGGACAAGGGGAAAAGGATAAAAACGTAGTGAAGTGGTTTATCATTCAATTTAGTGCAATTTAACGTGTGCTTTTCTTGTACATTCAGTGCTAGCTTACCACATTTGCTAAGCCTCTTATGTCTTTGAAACTCTGTTGTTTTTTTTTAAGATTTTAAGATTTTATTTATTTATTTAAGAGAGAGAGTATGAGTGGAGTGGAGGGGCAGAGAGAGAAGCAGACTCTCTGTAGCAGGGAGCCCGCCGCCGCGCTGCTCCATCCCAGGACCCTAGGATCATGACCTGAGCCAAAAGCAGATGCTTAACCAACTGAGCCACCCAGGTGCCCTGAACCTTAGTTTTAAACATCTATAACTACAGTTGTCAGCTTTTTAGGGTTTTGTGGGAAGAACTGACTCACATGGGCTTGACCTACAGAAGCCTGGGTTATACCAGATTCAATGATTGCACTAATGAGGAATTTTTAAGCACTTACTAATGTTCAATAAATTGTACTGGACTAATTACAAAAAGGATTCCTAAATATGGTTCAGAGTGTCCCATTTCATATTTTTTTTCCTAAGGGGGCTCACCTGACTGGGAACAGTATTTGTGTTCATATTTTCCAGCTCATTACCTTATGCTAGGTACAGCTACCTAGAAAGGACCCATCTACGTAAGGGTTGTTTTAATCATATTGTAGTAAAATCCATGCCAAGAATAGCTGGTATTCACAGGGTGCTACAGCAGGTGCTATGAGTGGATTTCCTGCTGAAGATCCAGATGCTTCTGAAAGAAGAAGTGTTGCCAGCTAGACTGACGATCCCTGCACATGGGTGTTGCCAGGTAAAATAGTCTTCTTCACCCTAGACCACTGCTCACCAAAAGGTTTGGCCTGCCTGTTTAAAATTACAGCCTCAGAGTTTCCTTGGACTGTGCTAGAAGCATCTTTCCAAGTTCAGTGTTTTCAGCACACCAACTTAACCTCTTTTGTCCTTTATACTTCGCTACCTTTTTTCACTGACATACTCAACATCATTTACACTTAAAAACATTAGTCTTAGAGATTATGAGTGACTGAGCCAGTGGAAATATGTTCACAGAATTTATTGGAGAAAATAAAATTGGTTGCTAAACTGAATTCAATATAAAACTTCAAGAGGCTATATCTGATTTCTTCCGAGTGAACTGAAATGAATATTGATGTCCACCCCTGCGTGCTGAGATTTCTTGTTACTGCCAGTAACACGGTGTATTTCCTTAGCCTCTGATCGTGGCAAAATCCTATTTTATTTTTAAATGAAATTTCTGGAAAATACAGAAAGTTAGACTGAAAAAGTAAAAAGAAAGCATCTATGATTTCATAATATCCAACAACTATATTGATATATTTGTATTTGTCTGTCTAAAAATATACATTTTCTATATATGTGCCCTGTATTTTCTTGGCCATTATTTGTTAAGTGAATATTTATGGAGCATGTGTTAACCTTGATCCCCGGATTTTCTACCTATTCCTTTATTTTATCCTCCCTGAAATCCTACGAATTAGGTACTATATTTTACAGCTGAGGAAACTGAAGTTCAGAGAAGTTCAGTCAAAACCCTATACCACAGAGTAAAGGAAGGGTTGAGATTCACACCTAGGTCTGTGAGAATGACCATTTGTTAGTTCTTACTGTTTATTGCCAATACTGCAAGGGAGGTCACAGACACAAATATGCATAAAGATGGATAATCTGCTTTTGTAAGGGGGGAAAACTGGGTTATGTTTCCTGAAAATTGTTAATGCATTTATGGTTACGTTCAGCCACTGAGGAGACCACCGAGACCTAGAGGTCCTTCTAAAGTAAATGTCACCTTTCACAATCAGAGACATTTGGCAGTCCTAACTGAGCCACATGTGTTCATTTCTCATACGTGTGGCAGCAAACAGATGTGCAGACACTGCAAAGCAGAGAGGAGCTTGTGCTGCAGACTATTTTGTCCCAAATTTGACATTTAAGTTCTCTAGGGAAATGTTACATCATTGAAGTTATATGCAGTGCTAGCAAAAGCACAAGAGATTTTAATGTTTTTTTAAACAAATGGACAATTAAGAAACATGATGCAGCTCAAATATATGTACTTTAACTTCAAGTGGATTCAAATCATTGGGTTCAGATTTTCCTGATTACAAGGGTGATTATACAAAGTTTAGCTTGGGCTTAAGGGTTAGGCTGCGTATGTTGAAAAATTGATCTGTCTCAACATCTGCACTTTACCTCAGTTTCCCTGAAAAGTTGGGATAATAATATCTCTGAGTGCTACTGTGAGGAACAGTGGATAATCCATGAAAAGTACTCAGGACAACGGCTGACCTATGGTTCGCATTTAAGAAATGCTAGCAGTTCAACACTAGAATGGGTTAGTCAATGGAATCCATACTTGTGAATGTATACTCTTCTAATTTTTAATGGGTTTTGTATATTTCTTTTCATCTTGCAGTACATGATTTAAAATTCAGGAAAAAAAACTCCAAACATACTTAACTCAAAACCATTGTGCCTTGACTGCCATCTCATTGTTCTTTTCACCATACTTGCTTAGTCTTCATGATTTAGTTCAACATTAAGCATTCTCTCATTCCTTTTCTTGTTTTACATCAATTGCCAAGTCACTTAAAGTACTAATCATATATTTTTATTATGTTTATTAGTTTTGCATCTCTGTGTTCTCAGTATTTTTTTCTATCATTTTAATGATTTATCCAAATTCCAAATCACAATGTTTAAAACCACGAAATTAAAATTATCAGGTACAGAAAAAAAAAAAAAAAACTATTAAGCAAAATGAGCATTAGCAAATGAGGAAAAAAAGGACTCTAAATCCTTGTGCTGTTCTTCAGTCAGTGTGACCTTGGGTGGATCACTCATAATTCCCTGGTTCAGCTTCTTCATCTGTAAAATAAAGATCATAATATCTGCCAGGCCTTCCTCCAAGGATATTGTGAAATAAGGTATTACGTGTAGACCGTCTGTAAACACTATAGTCTGAGAGTATGAGAGCTTGTTTATTTAAAACTTCATGGTGAGAGATAAGATAAAATAAGTAAAAGCCCCTGTAAGCTGTATACAAAGTGCCTGTGTTACACATGATGCTGTACGAGATCTTATTTATTTAATCCCTTATGATGGAGGTGCTATGGTATGATGTGGTGTTTTGCAACATAGTAGAGGCTTTCCTGGAAAGACAGCACACAACATTAAGTAGAACCTGATAAAGGCCAAATAAGTGGTCTTGAGAATGTGTACTGTATGGTGTCCAGAAATGGAAATGAGAACTGGGACTGGCTGGTTTCTTCAAGGAGCATGTACAAAGAGATGGGTTTTTGACCCCAGCATGGCATGTGGGGTAGGATTGAAATAAAGAGAGGACAGAAGTGGGGGTTCCAGATGGAGGACCAGCCTCAGGGACATGTAGAGAGGTAGTCGAGCACAAATGCGAAGCAATGGAATGATCTGGATGCAGCAGAGCTTTCCTGTAGGGAAGTCGTGGGAGATGCAACTGGCAAGACTAAGCAAGTCTAAATGGAATGCCAAGAGAATAATGTACTTTGTTAACACAGCATATTTAAAAGGAAGGCCACTGAAGGATTTTTGAGCAGGAGAATAATGTGGTAAAAACCGTGAACTCTAGCTTCAGACAAACTAATTTCTAATCCAAATTGGCCTTTTCACCAATATTTTCTTAGGCAATGCTTACTGGACGCGCATGATGCTGTGGAAAAAGTGTGAGTCTGGGAATCAAGGGAGGACCTCTGGAATGTGAGGCCTCTTTTCTGGACCTACCTTTGGGCCAGCGTGGCAGGCAAAGCCATTGTCTTACATCCTGGCTCTTTCCCATCCCTTCTGGAAGCACTTCTGCTACATTTTTATTTCATTGGATTCTTATCTGTGTTCCTCCAGGTTAAGAATACAAAAACAGGTTAAAAGATGTTTTCTCAAAAAGGTTCCAAACTGTCCTGTCTGCCATTAATTCTTTTTCCATTTCTTTATTGCTCAATCTCCTTTAGTTGATCACGTTGCTTTTCAGCATACAGTATGTTACTACATCACAATTAGAAGCATATGATTACATTTTAAATGACCATTTCCTGTCCAGATCCATCATTAAAATGCTTTGTCACCAACAAATTCCAACTCATATTTAATGTTATTTTAACATCAAATATGTTCTTATTATCTAAAATTATCATAAGCCAAGCTTTATGTAGAGAGTTTGAAAATCATCTTTGTATCTATAGAGGCTTATGTCAATCTCATTTGTGGCCAAAAAGAAAAATATTTGATTCTAAAGTTATTTTTTGGGTCCCCTATTGATTATTTAGATACTGACATGCTAAATGTAAGATTTCTCTTTCCTTTTCTTTTTTTATTAGGGAAAATAAAATCAACCTACCCATCTGCCCTCAGTCTCTCTAAACTAGAAAGAGGAGATAACTTAAGTTTTCTTATATTCCTTGCTATTTATCTCAGCTTGCATAGAGTGGCAGAAACCCATGATTCTACATACATATGTGGATTTGAAACCAGCATTATTTAAACCATGCTCCACAAAACCTAAGTAGTACACAAAGGGCATGTCTGCTATAACTTCTGAGCCAATAAAGAGGACTGACTAGAATCATAAAGCTATCCTACTAAAGTATAAAATAGAAATACGGGAGACTGAATGGCCACAGTAGAGAATCCAGAACCACAATTTCTAAGTTTCTATTTATTTCTTTCTCAGAGTCATGGGATATGACTTGACATAAATTATCTCAATGTCAAGAACGTGTTCTTATTTTACTTTTCACATTGTAAAGTTATATAGATATTCTATGTCCAAAATACTAATGGACCATCTATAGATTAATTTGAGGTCCTTGGAAAACAAACATTAAACAATTATGGAAATCACTGATGGTGATTTATGAGTGTGGAAACCTATGATAATATCATTGCCATCTGAGTTTTAAGTTGTTATAAATGAAAATAAATTTAGAACACCATTACTACAAATTTATTACCAATGCCAGTATATCAGTAACATCTTACAGATATAAAATAATCATTTCAAAATGCTATTTTAGGGTATTTACCTTTTATTTTATTATTGCTTCATTTAGAATGTTCAGAGGTAAAATTATCTGGAACTAGACATCAAAATGGCCAATATATATCCCTGGTTTTTAAATGACTTGGTTGTGGTCTTTTATGATTTTTCTTTGGGGAATTATTTAGGTAAGACTACTCTTTCAAATAAAAATTTGAGTTAATTAAAAAGGATTTTTATTAAAAACCCTAACTCCTACTAAGAAAATCAGAATTCATTACTGAAACAAGATGCAAAAAAGAAAACACCATGAACTCCTTAAGACTAAAAATATCTCTTGCCACTTTTTGAAAGCTATGCTTTCATAAATTTCATTTTCAATGCCAACATTTCTTCCAGATGATGAAATAAGTTGAAAATTGAACATTTTAAATCAAAGAAAGTATGCTTGTGCTAGGTGGGGAGAGGGACGGAAAAGATATAATCTTTAGAACTATATGTAATTCCAAGTTCAGTTATTAATTCTCACCTTTTATTTTATTTTTTTTTAAGATTTTATTTGTTTATCTGACAGAGAGAGACACAGCGAGAGAGGGATCACAAGCAGGGGGAATGGGAGAAGGAGAAGCAGGCTTCCCGCCGAGCAGGGAGCCCGACGCGGGGCTTGATCCCAGGACCCTGAGATCATGACCTGAGCCGAAGGCAGACACTTAACGACTGAGCCACCCAGGCGCCCCAATTCTCACCTTTTAAACTGAAGAAGTCATTAATATATGTATAATATCAATTATGCACATGTCTATGGCATGATTCAAATAACATACAAGACGTGATCACTGGTTATATCTAAATGGGAAATAAGTAAATGTGTATGTTTATAGGTACATATGTAAGAGGATGAGAAAGGATATGTAACTGTCAGAGCACATTTAGGAAACACAAAAATTAGGTTTTAATATACTGTCACAGAAATATGTACATGAATAGGAAACTGGAGACAATAGATTAATTAAACTGTATAGTTTAAGGAAAAGGTGAGATTACATAGTTTAATGGACAGGAAAGTGATTTTGCAGCGAGAAAGCAAAGAAGTACCATGCGTCACATATCTATGTGTGACCATCCAGAGCCATGCCACTTCTTTTTCATCTGTCCTCTGCCTCAAAAATGGGCCTGCATCGACTACATTAATAGGGCTCTGGTATACTCTGGCTTTTGGATGAGTTTGGGACTTTTATTTCTTCCAAATTCTGCTAATCTCTCCCTTTCTTCAGCCCTTAGGGTTTAAGAGTGGTAAAACCTCATTTCCGTCAGCCCCCACTCCTGCCCTATCTGTGGTAATTAAAAATCAAACTTTTATAATGTCACTTTGCAAATAAATACTTATCTAATGATCTCGTTTCTGGAGGAACCTTGGCTGATACATTAGTTGCCCCCAGAAAACAGATGCCTTGAAATGAGATTCTAGTATTGGTATGCCATATATGCGAGGAGTGCAGGGATAACCTCTTTGCTGGGGTGTGCAGAATCAGATCGGGGTAATTCATGAAATCTTGTAACATTATAAATATTCAGATTATCACTATGGTTTCACAGGATGATAAGCTGGTAGAGATCAATTGGCTGTGGCACTTAGCTGCTCTGATAGTTAAAATTTTAGAGTCTCTTAGCTGCTTCTTATAGTCCCAGAGAATATAGGGAAAAAAAGAGAATTAAGGCTATGAACATGTAATTATGAATATGCTGAGTCACAAGGTTTCCTGAGTAACTATGAAAGACACAGCTGACCACCAAGCTCAGGGTATGACTCTGAAGGTTGCAGAGTCAGAGCACTAATTATCAACTGGACCTGCCAGATCCCTCAATATGCTAAGGGAAAGGCAATTATCAGTAAACAGTGGAACCCTGTCTCACTGAATGGGACATACGAGTAGACATAGATGAAGTTAAGAACTACGAATCTCCAAATTCTCTTGAACCTCCCTTACCTCAAAAGCAAACATTGACTCTCTTCAGACTCTCTCCCATCAGTGGGCCCATCAAGAGAGTCAGACCTCAGCATAGCTAGGACTGAGGGTACAAGGCTGATTCACAGAAAGAGGAATGAAGTTTCAAGTCATCTCACCAGTTAAAAAACCTTCATCTACCAGAAGTACTTGCAGAGGATAAAGGGACATAGAAATGGAAAGTGGGAGTAGGCGGTTATGATAATCAATTTATGCTAGCAGCTGACTACAGAGAAAGAATTCAGAAGCTGCATTTCATGGTACTCCATTATTTTTTCTTCTCCTTTTCTCATGAATTTCTTATATGAAGAATAACAGTAGACTTTGGGAAGGAATATAACTGAATTGATATTACCCCATGATATATTACCTGATGGGACTGTTCGCTGGTTGCAGACACAGGCTTTCCACCCAGACAAAGTCAATATTGGGTGCTGAGGGGCAAAAAATGCTAACTCATCTTGTACTACAACAAAAAGCCTCCCACACCCTCTGACTTCCCATCAAGGGGGAGTCTAGCAGAAGATAGGAAGTAGTGAGGAGAATGATGTCAGGAAACTTCTTCCTTTGGCTCCATTCTGTTGAGGTTACCTAGGACTGGCTATGCTCTCAGTGGGAAACCCTGCTCTTCCCCAAGTAGACTTCTCCTCTCACTCTTTTCCTGGTGAGTTCTCCTGCCACCCCTCTGGTCCTGGGATGGAGGGAGGAGTAGGAACCCTATTGCGGTTGGTCTCAGGTCCCTGCATGATCTAGTTGTTTCCCAAACTCCATTCACACCTTGGGCATTAGTCCCTTTGTAAATAAACCTTCCTTCAGTTACTTTGATGCGAGTGAGCCATCTGTTTCCTGTGAGGAAGGACCTTGACTGACACAGATGAATGATAACAAACATGCCAAAACCAACTTTAGAATATGCAGAGGCAAATTTGGCAAGCTTCACTGTAAAAAACAAAACAACAACAACAACAAAAAAAAACAACAAAATCCTCACCAAGAATTTTCCCCTATTGTGTACATTATCTGAAAAAGATGTCACTGAGTCATCGCCTAAGAGAACATAGGTTTTGAGCTCCAGTCATTTCTAAAATGATACTGACATTCTCCATAAGGGCCACTAAATGTCCAGGTCATGGAATGACTGGGGTCTAGAGTAGTAATGCTTTGGAACCACTTAGTGAAGGTAATCTCTTCTAGCAACCTTAAAAAGGTCTACTAATACGAAACCATTTACCGTACCATTAATACAAAACTATTTACCATAATTAACATTTTAGTTAGTTTAGTTTAGTTTTACATCTGTATACTCAGTCTAAATAAGCATGACATCATCATGTAAATCATGTGTTTTCAGAGCTTTCAAATAACAATGTAGATTTTTACTGATTCATTCAATCTCTCTTGCTTATTTCTCTCCAGTGACTAATGGCAAGTAATCAGAGACGGTAACGCATCTGCAATTAGGTTTTCTATCTAGTTGCCTGTCTACTAAGGGTTAATAAACTGTGTCAAAATATAAAAACACATTCCAAGTCATTAAAATCCATTAGCTTTGCTGTTTTACCTAAAAACCAAACCAAATTAAAGGAAAATGTTTGTCCTAAGCTGGAATTGGGTTGGTTCTTTTTCCTTTAATATGACACGTTCATTAATTCAGCCAACATTTGAACATCAACAAGTGTTAGTTTAGGTACTAGTGATGAAAACAACACAAAGGAAAAAGAAAAAGAAAAAAAACTAAATAGCACATGAGTCTTCCTTGTGGGGAGTTTTTAGTCCAGTTGGGAAGAATAAATTATAATATAAGATAAATACCATGGTAAAAGTAAGCCATGGACACACATAGAAAGGGCATCTAAATCAAGTGGGAGATGGTCCAGGAAATCTTAGGGACATCATATAGGAGAAAAATTTTGGAGAATAGATAGAATTAGATAGGTCAAGAAAGGGGACAGGGACATTCCTAGGAGAGGGACAAACACAAAGATGTAGAGATCCAAAATAGCATGATGTGTTCAGGGAACCTTCCAGTGGTATTTTATAGCTGAAGAAAAGGGTGAATATGAGAAGGTGACGAGTAACAAGCATAGGAAGCCTGGAGAAAGGCTACAAAGCTTTTACTTTATAAGGAGAGTTAAAGGACTATATCATTCAGAATGCCTTTGGTTGCAAGAATCAGAACACCTTATGGTAAATGGTTTAAAAATAAGAAAATACACTGGCTTGTGTAGTTGTAAATCCATGATGGGTTGGCTTCAGGGTTAGCTAAATCCAGGAGCTTCCTGTCATTTCCTGAGATTTGCTTTCCTCTGTGTGTTGGATCTAAACTCAAGCTATAGAAACGTCCCATGGGGCAAAATAAATGTCATTGTCTTTAGACTCTCTTTACATACCGCAAGGTTTAGAGAGAGAGAAAAGGCTTTTATCCCAGCATTGGAAGCAAGAGTTCTGAGATTCACTGACATTAAAACTTTTTAGGTCACATGCCCACCCTTAAACCCACCAGGGCTCATCCCTGGGAGGGGAAATTTTTTCCATGAGGCACATTTGTTAAATTCTCAAACCTTAATCATTTCATAGGTAATGGAAGTACCTCTTTTTTTTTTAACACCACATTTTCTAAAAAGCTCAATTAATGCTATGTTTGTTTCTTTCCATTAGAGTAAGTCATCATGTTCAAATGATACTATTGGGAAAAAGGGTGACATGTTTATAAACCACTTGGAATTTCATTATGTTAGTTATGTTAATTATATATGATGGTACTAGAATTTCAATGCCTGTTCCATTTTTCAAAAGAGTTGGTGAGAACTTTTAACCAGTATCAGTATGGCTAAGAACAGAGTGCAGTATGTCACAGTCTAGTATAAATCCTATCAATGTTATACATTATTCTGTATTCTGGAATTTGCTTATGAAATTTGTAGAAAATTCTAAATTTACAGGATTAACAAAAAATAGGTAGATATAAACTGGCCTTAATACTTTGCAAAAATGACCCTATAAAAATCTAACAGAGTTTAATATTCTCAAGTATATAAGAGATTTGTTAAGGTCATAAGACATAAGATTTTGTCCAAAAGTGACCAATATAGTGAACAATGGACTGCAAAATCAACGAAGAATTGCATCATACAATTTTACTGCTACGAGGAAAAAAATACATTATTGGTAGTTTTGAAAGTAGTGATATTTCTTTACATTGTTCTCACTTGAGATTTTTAACAAAATACATATTACTTTTTTTTCCTTTTTTTTAAGATTTTTTGTTGTTGTTTATTTATTTGACACAGAGAGAGAGGGCAAGCACAAGCAGGGGGAGCGGCAAACAGAGAGAGAGGGAGAAGCAGGCTCCCCACGGACTAGGAAGCCCGACTGGGATCTTGACCCGAGCCGAAGGCAGACGCTTAACTGACTGAGCCACCCAGGCGCCCCAAAAATACATATTACTTTAAAATGGAGTACTATTTCATTGTAATATCAATTTTACTCCTTTAAGGACACTCTGAAGAGTTGTATATCTTAAAGCATAAGTTGGTCACCCTTAATATAGTCACCTGATGAACTCAGTGGGTTTTCTGAGGTCTTTTTCAAATCATTGTTCTATTATAGTTGTGAAAAAGGAATCATTACTGTGTAGAGTAGCAAGAAATTGTAGAAAATCTCTCTTCCCTATCCTTTGAACCCATAGAAGTGGTATCTTCATTTTCTTTGCATTATAGTTAGCTTTATACTTGTCTTATTCCTTCATCGTTCTGTCCTTAAAGGTAGGGTTTGTGAGTTATGTATCTTCTCATCTCTTGCATCAGTAAGAAAAATTCTTTTCATATGAAATGTACACCCAAAAGTTTGGTGAGTTGAATTGACTGTCAGGAGAACCACATTATAACCCCCTCCTGCTGTTAATTAGACATGTAATATTTGATGAATCATTTAATCCTCTTGGGCCTCAGTTTCTTCATCTGTAAAATGAAGGAGTTGAACTAGCAAATTTTTTTTTTAAAGATTTTATTTATTTATTTGACAGAGAGAATGAGAGAGAGAGAGCATGAGAGGGGGGAGGGTCAGAGGGAGAAGCAGACTCCCTGCAGAGCAGGGAGCTCGATGCGGGACTCCATCCTGGGACTCCAGGATCATGACCTGAGCCGAAGGCAGTCACTTAACCAACTGAGCCACCCAGGCGCCCTGAACTAGCTACTCTTGAAGACGTATTCCTGTTCTACCGTGCTGCAGAACGTATAATAGCAATAATCAAGCATCAGTCATCCCTATTAACATGACACCACTAGAAATCTATGGAACATGTTTATATCCCAATATTTTGGATTTCGTCTGCTACAAATCATCTACAACCTAAAAAAAAGGTTTAGATTCCATAGTTTTTTTTAGGCTTTTCTCATAAGCAACTGTGCTGAACTGTAGTTGTTTAATGCATACTAATAACTGCTTCTACTCCATGCCAAGTCTGAGAAAAGGGGCCCTTCCCTGCACAATAAGTCACTCTAGAGAGATGTTGTACCTCCTGTAAGAATTTCTGGGTTAATTGCAGCCCTTGCGTTACTTTGCCATGTTCCCTCCGGCAGAGACTTGCCTGGTGGTTCAGGCAAAAGAATTCAAGTTGGAAGTTTTGTTTTGTACTCCTGTGTTTTGTCCTAACTTTCTAACCTGTATTGAAGCAAGTGATTGAGCACTTTTTTTTTTTTCCAGTTTACCTAATTAGGAAAAAATAGTAAGAGAATGTAAAAGCTGTTGGCTCTCAGGTATATGGTAAAGATCAAATGTTAGTAAGGGTTCACTGTAGATTAAATGTATTCTGAAATGATAAGTTTCCTCAATGTCTACAACTACATATTTTCTTTAGCTCCACATTCTGAAACAAAGCACACACATACCCCCACCCACACACGCACTTTGCTGAGCTGCACTTTGGCACAGAGGGTGTGACTGTAAAGTCATAATAAACCGTGTAGCCAACAAAAACCACTTAACTAGGCCCACCTACACAATGTGACTGAGTGGAGGATAAGCCTCACTAAAATATTTCACCTGGCATGGGTTCAAGTTTTGAAGCTGAATGAGTCTGCTTTTGTTTCTCACTAAGCCTAGAAGAAAGGGACTTGTCGGCGAGGAGGGAAAAGAAGGAAGGAAGGAGTTAAGTTCTCAGCATCTTAAGTTCTTTTTCTTTGCTTCTTTTCAAACAAGCACCCCACATTGAATAGCATGTGGAAAATTGGCATTTCCAGTGAATAAAAATTAACTGGCAAACAACAAAAGGAAAAACGGAGGAATGCTGTTGCATGCTGTTTGGCTTGTCTTGTCTTGTCAGAGAAAGAACACGTGTGAATCAAATGGTTTAAGATGAATTTTACCTACATGTCTGGCTCCTGTTCAGATGTTTTGGATTTCTTAGTCAACTTTATTTGCTTGGTAAGGATTTTTTAAAGTATGATTCTTCTATATGTTAAGAATAAAAAAGGAGAAGACTATAAAAGTAGTATGGGTGAACAACTCTTCAGATGTTCCACTTTAGAAAATGTGCTCATTTTTGTTTTCTTTGGGGGAAGTTTTTTTTTTTTTTTTTAAGTTTTTAAAAAGCCAGCAAACCGACACAAGTATCTGTAGAGTTCCGGCCTTTGGAAAACATTGCTAATCTGATATTTTCAAAAGAAAGCATGTCTTTTTAAGAAAACACACACGCGAAACCTTTTGCAGTATCAAAATACTTTTCTTCAGGCACAATAGTTTTGTCCCTCTACAATATGCTGCATGCGCTTAAAATGTTTGACTTTAAAACCTCACTTCATTCTAGGGATTTTAGAAGTGTCCATCTGCTTTGCTGTGCTGTGAAGTTATCCACTGATTGAATGTGTTTGGTCCTAGTAAAAAGCCAGAAGCCTGCCTCAAAGCTGTCTTGTCTCTTGCTATTTTTCTTTGGAGCAGATAACCATCTGACACAAAATACAATTTATATTTTCATTCAGAGAAATGATCCTCTGAATACAGAACAGATACCCACTGTCATGCCAACTCTATCATGACCTGTGATTGAAATAATTAATCAGAGGCAGGTATCTGGTGAAAGAACATACGTTCAGTGACAGAGATCAACTTCCATGAAGAATACCTTCATGAAAAGTTGTACCAGTTTATATCGTAGTGACAAGTATGTCAACTCCACACACGTTAAACAACTCACAACCAAGACCTTTCCAATAACATCAAGGTCATGGTGTTTTCACCTCTCAGAAAATGTCATTAAATCATAATGACTGGTGATGCATTTCAAACAGTGTTTAACTTTCAGAGTAGTTGGACATTAACTACATGGCAAAATACATCATGAGGAAAAAAAATTACTTACAAATGATATGCTCAGTAAAGCCAGACTTCATTATATGATATCAGGTTATAGTCATCTTAAAGGTAAAAACTTTCAGAATTATAGACTAGTCGAGATGAAGGAAACTTAGATCCCTCAATATAACTATATTACTTTATGGATGAGGAAATTCAATGATATCAAGTGACTACACAGCAAGTTATGAGCAAAGCTCAGTAGAGACTCAGTTTTCCTGCCACCAGCCCCATGCACGTTACACACTAGCACATTTCATGTAGCTTCTGGGGTGATACACTTGTCTCCATTTCATAGCAGTGTCTCTGGCATCTAGAGTTCAAAAGAGAGAGGCACCTAGATTTGAGTTGAAGAGACTAGAGTGGATGTCACACCAAGTTTCCTTAAGAAATAGTGGCAGTGTCTCTCCCGAGCCCAGAAACCTGTGACTGCTAACTTTAAATAAGTGTGGAGTGAGGAGCACCTGGGTGGCTCAGTTGGTTAAGCGTCTGACTCTTGATTTCAGCTCAGGTCATGATGTCAGGGTTGTGAGATTGAGCCCTGTGTCAGGCTCCACACCAACATGGAGCCTGCTTAAGATTCTCTCTCTTTTACTCTCCCTCTGCCCTCTCCCCAATCAATCAATCAATCAATCAATCAATGTAGAGTGAAAGGAATATTCTATTCTCTTTTGAACAGAGCCAGAAACTCAATTCCTAAGAAAGAAATGAAATTCTTTTTCTGAGTGATTTCATCATTTTGATGAGTTTTTGTTAGAAGTTGACAATTATCTTTCGAAAGACAAATATTCCTACAGAACAAAAATAAGAGAAAGATATAGGTATTTCAGTGACCTCTTTTTTCAATTATTTTTCTGTGTGTGTGTGCATGTGTGTGTGCACATAAAAACTATGTTAAGGTATTTTTTAAGTATATGGTCCATAAAAAAGGAAAATTTCAGAAATATACATTAAATCAAATATTCCAAATATAATATTTATGTTCTAAACTGGATTCAGTTTTTGCCTGTTTTGTTTGATCTTATTTGTTAAAAATAAAATCCAAAATTAAAAGAAGAACGTGTTTAACAGCCTTTGAAAGGTATGTAATTGCTGACTGTAACAGCAGTTGATTGAGGGTTCAAAAACTATTTTGCATGAGCTTCCAAATTATTCATCATTAAATCAGCCCAATGTGTTCAGCTTTCACAGACCAGCTTAGTATCACTGCCAAATTAAAGTTGGCATCTTGAGAGTTTATTGAATCTTTCTGACCAAGTGTTTTGTTATTGTTTAGAATTTTTCAAAGTAAGACAGAATCATTATTGGAAATAAAACAGCACTTGCCTGTGAAAATAAGTTTTAACACTATTCCTCTAAGGGTAATGTTCTATTTTGATTCCTCATTTTTCTTTTGTATCCTGGTGAATATACAGTTATGCCTCAACACCCATATTCCTGAAAACTTCCCCCATCTTACTTTGGCTCATAATAGTTGACTTCCAGCACTATAGGTTAGGAAATTTAACCCTCCATGAAACTAACACTGAAAGTATTATTTCTAACATTTTTCTTTTAAGTTCATCTTTAAAGCCACTTAATAAAAGTCAACTAAGACAAAAGTTCTTACTTCTCTTTTCTCTCCAACGAGTTTAATTTTTCTTAAAAAAAAATGGTGTTTGTTCATATTAAAATGTGAAACAATTCTGTATGTAGAAAACAATGACTTACCTTCTGAAACTGCAATACACACAAATGGTAAATTATTTATAAAATTTGTGTTATCTATAATATAACACAGTATGTATTCTTCAAAGATCACCAAAAAGGCTGTTTCACTTTCCCCTAGAAGCGAGAAGCAGCCAGATGGCACCTTCCATAATGCCTGGATATCTCTTTAGCTAGATACCCCAGTTCCTTAGGTACATTTTCCACTTTCCATGTTACTATGCAACAGTGTTGCTAATTCCTGCCACTGCATCATAAGGATCCCTTTCCTCCTGTATCCAGCAGCATTCTCTCACTTTCCTGTAAGCCCTCCCAACGGCCTCAAAGTGGTCGGGATTTGCTCAAAATCTCATCAAGACCTCTTACCTTTTCCCTAAAACTCTCCTTAGGTGCCTCCAGATTCTTCCTACTACCTCATTCCAAAGCCATTGTTACATTTTAAGACTTTTGTTGGGATAGCACACCACTTTCAGGCACAAAAATCTGTATTGGTTATGCCTGTGTAACAGATCACCTCTATACTTAGTGGCTTTTTATTAAAGAAACAGTATTTTTATCCTTCATAATTTCTGAGGATTGGGAATTTGGAAGTAACTTTCTGGATGGCTCTGTCTTCAGGCCCTTCATAAAACTGTAGCTAGATTTCAGCTACAAAAGAAGTCATGTGAAGGTTTCACTGGGGCTGAAGGATCCTCTTTCAAGGTGATTCAGTTGCTAGTGGGGCAGTGCTGGTTGCCAGAAGAGGCCTCAGTTCATCATTGCATGGTTCTCTCAAGACATGCTGTTGAGTGTCTTGTGGCTTTGCAATATTGGAAAACAATTCTTCATCGGTCTCTCATAGCCTGTGAGCAGAGGAACTGAAAACTTCCCTTGTTCTGGATTATCTTTTCAAGGATATTTGCATAGCAAAAACCTTGCTGGATAGAGATAGTCTTCCTCCAGAGCAAAAGACAGTTTATTTTTCTTTTCCCATATCATAAAAGTAATGTCTCCCCAAGGCAAAGATCAGTCAGGTTTAAAAAATTTAGTCCCCTAAACTTGAGGTTCATCTCTGTCAAGGAAACCCACTGCATGGATGTTGTCTACGGTCCACTTTGCATTAGCCAGTGGGAATTGGGGCTCAAATAACTGGCACAACGCTGGTATTCTGGTTACTTCCATTGTTTTGAGTTAAAAACTGTCCTTTGAATGTGACCCTGGAGTCTCATATCTTCTACTACCATCCAAGAACCTGTGGCAAGTTAGCTTGCAAGTAGGGTACAATCTCAAATCACTCAGAGTTCTTTATAGGCAGATGGCTTCCACCAGAGTGAATGATCCAACAGGCCAAAACAGAAGCTGAGATGATTTTTTGACCTAGCAGAGAAAACCACACACCATCATTTCCACATTTCCATCATAGGTCAGCCCTGACTCATTGTGGGAAGGGACGATACAAAGGTAAGAATATCAGAAGGTGAGGATCATTGAGAGCTATCTTGATACCTGGTTATCACAGGTCTCCAAAAAATTGTAAAAATTATAAAAACTTGAGCTCAGAAATAATATATTGATTATTTATGTGCTATATGCAGAAATCAAACTAGTAAATTTCATATTACATTAGTAATATTATTGTTGAATTGTATTGCTCTAAAAATATTACATATGGTGTAGAGAACAAGATTTCCATATAAAATGTGATGAGTAGGTCTGTAAAACAGAAAACATTTCGTGGTGTACCCTTATCATCTAATAAGCATAAAAAAACCTCAGCATTGAAAGAGGGCACATACTGCATGGAGCACTGGGTGTTATACACAATGAATCATGGAACACTACATCAAAAACTAATGATGTAATGTATGGTGATTAACATAACATAATAAAAAAATAAATAAAAAAAAAAGAAGTATACTAGCCTTGTAAAGACCTACTATAAGAGATGCGACTGGCTAATTTTGATTGCCTAGTACTTCCTGCTTTATCAAAATCGTCTAAACATTATATAATGGAATCAAGAGAATAAGATTTTGGAATTGTGGCCAAATTTCAAACACTCCCCCCCAATATAAATTTTTCAAGATAGAGGAAGGAGAAAGGACACAAAGAAGGATAAAAATAGTCCAATTCATTCACATAACTTAATTTGAGAAGAATAAGTAAAATTAAATGTTTTCTTTTAAATCAATTTTTTTAAAAAGCAATCCTTTCCCCACGAATGTCTTTAGAATCTAATTACTCAATATATCTCAACCACACTATGCACTACTTTTGTGAAATTTTAAGATGGGGGAAAAGAGATTTGAGTATGGTGATGTTTTTCATCTAAATATATCTAAATCAAACTGCCAACTTCAAGACTTGCCCCATTTTGATTCATGATATCGGCTCAGCTAATAACACAGACTTCTTTGAAGCACAGTGACTGAGATTTATCAGAAAAACCTGTCATGATCTCTGCGGAAATAATTTCCAAATTCTTATGCAGTTATTATATTTCCTGGCCTGGAAGCATAATGAGTTTAAAGCATTAATTTGGAACACAGTCCATCTTCTGCCTCCCATGGTTAAACTGTTTAATTAAAGGCCTTGAAGGCTTCTGGGCGAAACAATCAGCACATGGTGTGATCATCTCCCTCTTATTCTCTTTGCTTTGTGCTTTTTCATCTTTTGGAACTTAATTCATTTATTCTAGGACTATTTGGCACTTTCCACGTAGGCAGTAGTAGACAAAAGAAGTCAGTAGTCATTTGGTTTCAAAGATTTTTGAAGAGATTGATTCTGATGGCTGAAGACAGTCATGCATTGCACAAATATTTATTGAGAGGATGCCAACTAAGTTTCCTGATACTCTGCTAGATATTTTGAAAGAACTGACAAATCAGATGTAGCTCCTTGATTACATGTGAAGGAGTATTCAGGAAAGAAGGGGAGATGAGACAGGGACATAGCCATTTACAACCCAAAGAAGAAAGGGGCAAAGTGTCGGAGTAAAACGTTACAAAACAGACAGTGAAGAGATTATTTTTTGACAGGAGGAATTAAAGAGAAGACACATATGTGAAGTGAGATTTAAGGTCTACTAGAAAGGATTTAGATGTTTAGAGGTTGGGAAGGGGGGAAAAATGGAAAAAAAAAAAAAAAAAACAAGTAGGAAAGGGGAATGAGGGTCACTAAAGCAGAGGATATAAAAGGGCTTTATTCCATTCCTAATTTATTCCATTCTTAATTAAGAAGAAAGCATTATTAAAAGGTTTTAAATTCAGGACTAGTAATTGAGATTTGTACTTTAAATAGCTAATTCAGGTTATAGCACAGAGATTGGATTGGAAGGGGTAAGAATAGAAACAGAAAAGAAGCTAGTCTACTTCTTATAGCTCTTAGTATTTGCAGTCTGCCCTTTTTGTTTGAGAGAGAATCTATTTTAGACAATGACAATCCCTTCCAGCTTGACTTCTTATCTTCTTCTAAGCATCTTTTTGATATTCACTTTCTGGTCCCTCATTTTGTGACCTTAGCTAAGAAATGCCCTTTCCGTCAGTAAAATCAATACATTGGGCCCACTCACTTTATGGCTTCCCCAGCAGAGAAGTGAGGAGGCAATTAGAGAGTAATATAAAATTTGCCATTGTGATTGTTATAGATTATTCTGTGTGTGGCTCTAGGTTGAAACTAGGTATAAGAAAGTATGAGATTGGCCCATGAATGCAGGTATGGGATAAAAAGAATCAGAATTCATGTCTTAGACTGAGCAGTCTCAGGAAACAAGAACTCAAACTTTTAAGTCTATGGAAATACGTGGAGAGCAGGTACTGGATCTAAAATAAAAGGGCTAATTAACATTCTGCCAAATGCAGTAGGCGCTGGAACACCCTGAGGCAATGGAAGACTGGAGAAGGGAACCTATTTTACAAAGGACCTTTAACAAAGCCTGTGGGAAAAGGGTTTTTGTAAGGTTGTAACAAGTTAGAACATAATATGGTACTTCTCCAATTACTTGCCCTATGGGTAACCAGTTTTTATACTTTGAGTTAATAATAAAGATAGTTGAAGCAATTGTAAATATTTTCTTTTGGTGAGTAGAAATAAATTTTCTGGGGCAGAAAAGGCTATAATTTAAAGAATTCTCTGTTGGCTTCTTTGTATGTGGTTGTATTGACTCTAGACCTTGTAACTAGATCAACACTTCCAGTGTGGTATGGAATAAATATACTAAAAATGCATTTTTATGGATGGTAAAACATGGCAAGAGATTTAAATCTCTTGCTCAAGTATATGGCAAATTGGTGTGGTGCTATCATACATACAATTTATGCTCAGGTCAATGGGTGGGTGTGCATTTGTGAGAGACCAAGGTTAAAATCCAATAAAAGAGGACAACTGATGACATAAATGAGAAGTTGGCTTACCACCAAAGTAGCATGAATCACACTCTTCTTATTACTTGCTACTTGTACTTGATCCCAAAGCTCAATATAATGATATGTAACAAAACATTTACAAAATTCAGCTTATGAAAAGTACTAAGATGACTTGCCTATTCATCACACAGGGTTCAATGCTGCTACTTAACTGTAAGAAATCTAGCTTAGAAAATTCTAAAAAACAGGAGCCATCAAGTCCTAAGCTCACATTCTTTAGATACTGTTGAAGATTGTTTGCATCACTTACAGAAAAAATTTCAAGTGTCTGTCAGTGAATAATCATACACCCAAATCATATAAAAATAATTGCATTTTCCAATAGTTTGCAGACTGAAGTAAAAATAAAACTCTTCAACCAAACATCTCAAATGTTTCAATATTTGTATTGGCTTTACATTTACATTGATTTTCTGACATTCATTCATTTATGAACTCAAGAAGTTTTGGCAATTTTATCCAATGTCAAATAGCATAAGTCCCTATTCTCAAGCAATTTATAGTTTAGAAAGAAAGACAAATAAGATGTATTTATATATTAAGAAACTTTGTTAGTTAATCCTGTTAAAAATATTCACCCACTTTATAAATATATGAAAAAATTATATGTGTAGAATTTTTTTCTACATTTTTAAATGTATATGTAGACATTTTTTAAAATTATTTCAGCTTTTGAAGTTAGCTTAAACAGTTTTTTCCTATTCTAAGATTTGAAAATGATTCTCCTATATAGTAAGCTATAATTTCATTTTTACTTATGTAATTAAATTTTCTAGAATTAATATAATATGAAAGAGAATTTTTGAATGTATAGCAGTTCATCAAGCACCAGATAGTATTGCCGCCACTGAAAACAATGAAACTGACAGTATTCCTATTCTTGGAAATTTTTATTTTTATTATTTATTAAGTTAACTCTTAGAAATATTCTTCAAAATTTTTTTGAATGTACTTATTTATTTTATTAATCTGACTAGCTACTCCAGTGACAATTAGAATGTGTTTTAATTGTTGAAATTCAATTTGGTCTAGTTACTTTTACAATTTCATTGACTATAACCTCAGCTGGACCCACGGCACTACTAGACGATACTGTGTCTGTTGGCACTTTTTCCCATTTACCTTGTGGATAGTCCAAATTGTTACTTATCTCATCTATCAGAAGCCTAGTAGATAAAAGCAACAAGAGAAAGAGTAGACATAAATTGCAAATATGTGTTTTATGCAAGAATAATTGCCTGGAAATAACAGGAAAACACAGGGTGACAAAGGAACAATTTTCTTTCTTCTTAAATTCTACCATAGAATGAACAAATAAGGAAACATAAATTTTCAGATCTTGAATATTAAGTACCCTCATTTTCCAAATAACCATTTTTGATTATTTTGATGTTTTTATTGTTGCTCCAAACAAGGACCACTTAAGAAACTCATTTAAAATTATCTTTACAGAGGCGCCTGGGTGGCTCATTCGGTTAAGCATCTGACTTGATTTTGGCTCAGGTCATGATCTTAGGGTCATGAGCCCCTGCTTAAGATTGTCTCTCTCCCTCTTCCTCTTTCTCTCCCTCATTCTCTCTCTCTATCTGTCTCTCTCTCTCAAAAATAATTAAATAAAATAAATAAATAAAATTTAAAAAATGAAATTATCTTTACAGAGGTGGCATTATTGTATAGTATTTAAGAAGGCTGGGTCCAGAGCCATACTACCTTAAGATGAATCTTAGTTGACTGTTGTGTAACTTTATGCACATTAATTAACCTCTCTGAGATTCAGTTTTCTCATCCATAAAATAGGGCTAAATTAATACTAGCTTCATAGGAATGATATGAGGATTAAATTAGTTAATATATCTAAAGAATCTTCAGTTGTGTCTGGCACATAGTAGAAACTTGATAAATATTGTTATTGTTAATACTATTATTGCATCAAAGCAGCAAAAGTTACTTTATTGAATGAGAAATGTTTTAAAGTTAGTTATATAAAAATATTTTGATATTGTCCAAGTGAAACAATCAGCTCATTAATTTTTTTTGTTTATTTCACATTCAATGAGTTATAATATTAAAGCATAACCTGATTAACATCCCTTTTTGTTTTTATTTTTATTTCTCACATGAACTCACTAGTGCTTTAACTCACAATAGTTTTTAGACAATTTTTACCCATGATAGTTTCAGCTCTTTACTCTTTCTCAAAGCTCTTGAATCCATTTTTTTTTCTCACTTTTCTTGTTCTTATTGTTTGAACAGAGAGATGGCAAAAGTTAGAAAATACATGGACATTTGAGTTGAACTGGAATTTTAATTTGTGTATATGACATATATGCCATTCATTACCTATGTGTGTGTGACTTAGAGGACAAATGATTTCATTGCTCTGAGCCTGAATATCTTCAGGTCTAAACTGTAAACTATAAAACCTACCTTGTAGGATTATATAAGCATTAACTGTTATTAGCAATGCAATCAACAATAGCATAAAGTTAAACACAAACAGCAGAAAGGGAGCAATATTCCAACATATAAGACTCAAATAACCAAAAATAGAATGAAAATGAGATGTCATTTCTCACCTTTAGTTTTGGCAGATAAATACATAAATAAATAAACATTTAAAAAATATCCAGTATGGCAAAGGGTTAAAAAAAAAAAAGGGAAGTCTCAAAAACTGTTCGTGATAGGACAATTCAGCAGCATCTATCAAAGTTTAAAAGACAGTCTTTGACCCAACAATTTCATATTTATGAATCTCAATTAACAAAAGTCAATAAATGCAACAGGCTGAGAATCCAGCAAAGCCTAGGCGTCAGAAAAGTGTGAATCATAACCAATGTGCAAGAGGAAGCCCCTTGACACTGAACTAAAGGCTACCAGGTTATCACTAAGTCAATGGTTCCTCTCATTTTAATGTGATTCTGAATCATCAAGTGGCCTACTTACAGTGCAGATTCTTGGATGAATTTCCTGTAAGCTCCCAGGTAATTTTGAAGATGCTGGTTCTCAGGTCGCACGTGAAATACCAAGACTCAAGTACTTTCTGCTAAAAAGCAGTACTTGAAACAAGAGAGTAAGGAACTAACCACTTCTGCCCCTATTTATACCTCTCCCCACCAGGGGCCAATAGCATTCAAACTCAAAGCACTTTTTCTGATGACCCCATAATCTGCTTCAGAATCCACCTCAACACAATGTACAAATTACTTAGTTCGATTTGAATTATATGGAAATACTAAGCCACTTTTCACATTATCTTATGCCAGGGGTTCTCAAACTTAGTGTACCTCAGAATGACCCAGAGAAATTGTTAAAAACAGATTGCTAGCCCCAATACCCAGACTTTCTGATTCAGTAAATCTGAGATGAGGATGAGAATTTGCACTTATAACAAGTTCCCAAGTGATACAGATGCTGCCGATCAGGGACCATGCTTCAAAACCACTGTTTTATGCAATAGTTTATGTGCAAGAGAACTAAGCCAAACCAACCAATTTCATGCCAATACCAAGTGATTAAAAAAAAAAAAAAAGTTCAAATAAATGCAAAGGAAATATTTTTCTTATTTGAATAATTCAAACTGTAAAATGGGTCCTTTCAATCCTCCCAGAAGACAAAAGAAATAAGACTGGAAAAGCAACTTCAAAGCTAAGGGGACTCCCTAAAACATGCCCATATCCAAGCTGAGCACTGTAGAAGTGCAAAAAAAATCTTAATCATCTTCTGAAGTGGAGAAATATTTAGAAACCAGTAGCTTTTCGGAGCACCTGGGTGGCTCAGTCATTAGGCATCTGCCTTCGGCTCAGGTCATGATCCTGGGGTCCTGGGATCTAGTCCCACATGGGACTCCCTGCTCGGCGGGAAGCCTGCTTCTCCCTCTCCCACTCCCCCTGCTTGTGTTCCCTCTTTCACTGTCTCTCTCTCTCTGTCAAATAAATAAATAAAATCCTAAAAAAAAAAAGAAATCAGTAGCTTTTCTGTACACTAATAATGAGGTAGTAGAGAGAGTAAGAAAACAACTCCATTTACAATTGTATCAAAAAGAATAAATACCTAGGAATAAACTTAACCAAAAAGGTAAAAGACCTGTACTCTGAAAACTGTAAAACATTGATGAAAGAAATTGAAGCTAACACAAACACATGGAAAGATATTCCACGCTCAGGTATTGAAAGAATTATCATCCAAAGCAATCTATAGTTTCAATTCAATCTTCATCAAAATACCAACAGCATTTCTCACAGAATTAGAACAAATGATACTAAAATTTGTATGGAACCACAAAAGACACCGAACAGCCAAAGCAATCTTGAGAAAGAACAAAGCTGGAGGAATTACAATTCTAGATTTCCAGGGATACTACAAAGCTATAGTAATCAAAACAGTATGCTACTGGCACAAAAATTGACACATAGATCAATAGAACTGAATAGAGAGCCCAGAAATAAACCCATGTTTATATGGCCCAGTAATCTACAACAAAGGAGGAAAAAATATACAATGGAGAAAACAATCTCTTCAATAAATGATGTTGGGAAAACTGGACAGCTACATGCAAAAGAATGAAACTGGGCCTCTTCCTAACACCCTACACAAAAATAAATTCAAAATGGATTAAAGACCTGAATGTAAGACCTGAAGCCATAAAAATTCTAGAAGAAAACACATGTAGTAATTTCTCTGACATTAGCCATAGCAACATTTTTTAAGATATATCTCCTAAGACAAGGGAAACAAAAGCAAAAGTACACCATTGGGACTACATCAAAATAAAAAGCTTTCTCACAGTGAAAGAAACCATCAACAAAACAAAAAGGCAACCTACTGAATGGGAGAACATTACAAATGATATATCTGATAAGGGGTTAATATCCAAAATTTATAAAGAACTTATGCAACTCAACCCCAAGAAAACAAAAAAATTAATTTAAAAAAAATGTGCAGAGGACCTGAATGGACATTATCCAAAGAAGACAAGCAGATGGCCAACAGACACATGAAAAGATGCTCGACATCACTAATCATAAGGGCAATGCAAGTCCAAACCACAATGAGATATCACCTCACACCTGTCAGAATGACTAAAATCAACAACACAAAAACAACAGGTGTTGGCGAGGATGTGGAGAAAAAGGAACTCTTGTGCACTGTTGGTAGGAATGTAAATTGGCACAGCCACTGTGGAAAACAGTATGAGGGTTCCTCCAAAAATTAAAAATAGAAATACCATAAGATCCAATAATTCCACTACTGGATATTTACCCAAAGAAAATAAAAACACTAATTCAAAAAGATGTATACACCCTTATGTTTACTGCGGCATTATCTCCGATAGCCAAGATGTGGAAGCAATCTAAATGTTCACTGATAGAAGAATGGATAAGAAAGATGTGCTCTTGGGGGGGGGTGGGCGGGGGGTGGAATATTACTCAACCATAAAAAATGAGATTGTGTCATTTGTTACAACATGGATGGAACTGGAGGGTACTATGCTAAGTGAAATAAGTTCGATTGAGAAAAACAAATACCATATCATTTTACTCATATGTGGAATCTAAAAAAAACCAAAACAAATGAATAAACAAACAAAAGGCAGAAGCAGACTTATAAATACAGAGAACAAACTGATGGTTGCCAGAAGGCGGGGCGGTGAGGGGATTGGCAAAATGGGTGAAGGGGAGTGGGAGATACAGGCTTTCACTTATGGAATGAATGTCATGGGAACAAAAGGCACAGTATGGGGAATGCAGTCAATGATATTGTAATAGTCATTTGGTGACAGATGGTATACCCTTGTGGTGAGCACAGCATAAGGTATAGAGAAGTTGAGTCACTATGTTGAACACCAAAACTAATGTAACATTGTGTATCAGCTATACTCAAATTAAAAAAAAGAGAGAGAAAAAAAGAAACATTAATTCCTAAGATGGGTAAGCATTGCTATTAACAGTGATACTTGATAAGGACCAATCTTGTGAATTATAAAAGGAGGGAAAATATCTGGTATGTATATCACCCATATTAAAATATGTCATAACTATTCCCTTGATAAGACTGTTGAGATTAAGGACTCCAGGTTTAAGCATAACCCTTTATGTAATACAAGAAAAGAAAGTAAATTCTATGACCATTTACCTTCCTCAAGCATCAAGAGTATTTTTTTTTTTGACAGAGAGATAGAGAGAGAGCACAAGTAGGCAGAGAGGCAGGCAGAGGGAGAGGGAGAAGCAGACTCTCCACCGAGCAGGGAGCCCGACGTGGGGCTCGATCCCAGGACTCTGGGATCATGACCCGAGCCGAAGGCAGCCGCTTAACCGACTGAGCCACCCAGGTGCCCCAAGCATCAAGAGTATTAAAGTGCTACAGAGATAATCAAGGAGAGGCAAACAGAAATTTTGTTAGTAGTAATTCCTTTGTTTGGAGTCTGTGCATATGATTCTTTAGACTGAAACAATGCCTTTAGGAATAAAGTTAAATTTTCCTGGCAAGGTTTATCCAGAAGGGGATTTGGGATTATCAGTGAGTATAAATTGCCACTGTTATTAATGTGATTTTTTAAATACTGAATGTGAACATCAATAAGCTTCTGGACAATTTGAATTCTTTCTGTTCCTAATGTTAACTGAATTTAAAACAAACCAGGCATTTATCCAGAATGATTTATCACATCAATTACATGTCATCTGTTTATAAGGTTTGAAAACCTCAGGATTTTTTTTAATATGAATTAACCTTGAGAAAACATCATTTACATTTGAAAATTTGAAGTCAAGTTAGTCAATAATAATGATAATAATAATAAATGTCCTAAAAAGTATAACAGATTTGAGGGCATGTATTATAGATTTGCTCTTTAAAAAAGAAAATATGTTACTAGATTTAGAGTAACTTTTCCCAAAGCAGACCCTAGGACCCTGAGAAGCCCTTTAAAGTTTTTTCAGTTTGATAGTTTATGTTTATTATTTTTAACTATCAAGCTACTATATAACTATATAAAATTCAAGGAATTTTGACATATAGTTAAGAATTAAGAGGGTTGAAATATTTTCTTATAAAATTTGTGTTATCAATCAATTTCTATTTCTGAGTGTGTGTTGTATTGTGTGTATTGTCTACATATCTATTTGTATAAATATACAGATGATTTTCTTTATAAAAGTTGGAACATAAACTACATATATTAATTTATATCTTACATTTTTCGTGTAATATTGTGGAAATTTTTCTTTATTTATTCACATCATGATATATAGACTTACCTCATTCATTTTAATGGTGGTATCACATTTCAAAATATAGACATACCCTAATTTAAGACTTTTCCCATTGATAGTTTTTACCAGATTTTTGCTATTACAAACAATGCTGAAGTGAATGCTCTTATAAACACAACTTTGTGCACATATAGGATAGCTTCCTAGAAGCAACATTGCTTGATCAGTATATTTGCTTTAAAAATTTTGATGGATTATGCCAACCCATCCTCCAAAGAGCTTGTAACAATTTATCCTTCCACCAAAATTTGTGAAAGTTGTTTTCCACATCTTCTCTCATAGTGAATATTATTACAATATTTATTCTTTTCCAAACAAATAGGTTAAAAATGGCACCTCATGTTCTTTAAGGTTATAATTATTTGATTATTAATTAATTTGAAGGGATAGTGAAGAATTTATCCTAGTAACAGTGGGGAAAAGTGGAAAATGGGGTAACACAACATTCAGTTTTCAAAATGTATTAAAGTTAAGGCTTAGCTGGTGATATAGAGAGACTCTAAAGAACAGTACAAAATATTATGTACGTTTGTTTTGTTTTTTTCTCTTTCTTGCTCATAAAACCTTTTGCTAGTCTGGGCTGGTAGGGCAGCTCTGCTCCATGTGGTCATCCAGGGACTCAGGTTCATAACATTTAGTATAGCTAGTAAATTATCTTCATCTGCATGGTGAAAGCTGGATCATGAATATCTATATTTTAGCTTGTGGAAAGGGGATAGAGAGAAATTCCAGGGCAAGCAACTTCTTTCATATAAATATGATAGACATTGCATGCACCATGTATTCTTACATTTCAATGCCTAGCATGTAGTCAACTAGCTGTATGTAGCTACAGGGATCTCCAGCTAGACATCTACGTGATGAAAACAAAAATAATAGATTTTCACTATTTTCCTAAGAACTGCTTCTCAAATGAAGAAATTGTTGCTTTATCCCCAAATTCTGTGTGTCTGCCCTGTGTCAGAAGCTTCATATAACATCCCTAGGGACTGGAAAAAAAAAAAAAAAAAAGGTTGCCAAGTGAGTAGTTACTATCCTAGGAATCTGGGACTGTGTTAATTTTCTCCAGTAAAAATATGACTTCTGGAATAACAGCTACAATCAGATTAAGTTTTTGATAATCCAGTCATTCTCCAAGGGGTGGATTTCCTGGGTTCTTCTTTAAGAACATCCTAGATCTGGAAATCTAGCATAAATCTTTCGCCTTTTTCTAGTGGGATTATAAGAAGTAACGAATTCCTCCTTTGGCAACTCAAGTTAGGTTTTTGTTTACGAGACATACACTTTTTCCAATTATATAGATAAGTAATACCTTGTTGGCTGCCTGTCCACTTTATACCAGGGGACATTGTCATCAATTAGCCACAGCCACAGATTTCTGGAGGTCAAAACAGTGGTTGCCACTCTGTCTGCTGATTATGGTATTGCAACCACCTTTTCTCTAAGGGTTAAGCACTACCACATGGTCTTTCCTATTCCAGGATAGTGTTATTCCCACTGAAACAAGAGATCCCAAGAAATGAGAGATCCTATACAATGGCAGGATCCTTCACCTTTATTTTCAGTTTTCCAAACACAGCCACCTTGGAACTTCTCAAGGACGCCACTCTCTTGGTGAATTCTCTGAATTTTTTATTGCCTAAATGGAAAGAGTGTTCTCCGGAATCTCCTAATGGACATAAAAGGAAGGTGTGTATGTTTTATACAATAAATCTACCTCAAAAGTCTCAATTCTCTAAACCTTTGGTTCCTTTCTCCACATTAGGGCAAGGAAGTTCTGCCATTTTGACATCATGAAATGTTGATTTTCACTAAATCCAGGCTTCTGTAGTCAACAAAGGAAACTACTAAATGTACTTAAAGCTGCTTTGGCTGGCACGCTAAATTCAAAATGCTAGGCAAGTAAGCCTTATAGGTAAGTTGGGCCAATTCAACCTTATATTTTGTCTCCTTTAGCATAATACTCATAGAAACCATCCCCACACAGTTCATCAGGTTCCTACTGATACAATTTAAAAAGATATTCTAGGTCTTATAATAATGCATACTCTATCACTTCTGGAAGCAGGCTTATCGGTTTTTCACCTGAGCCATTCTGGGATCTAGCTTTAGTTATGGAGATAGAGGTGAAGAGAGATGGTGGGGGTGGGTATTAGTAACTGGCATCCCTTTGTGAGGAGAAGCTCAGATGAGGTCATTGAAAGGTCTTTATGCATAGAAAGATTATTTTCTCATACAGGGAAAGAGAGGCTACCTTTTCCCACATGAAAAAATCTTGAGATGATTTGGGAAATCAAAGTTCAGACTTCAAATGGGTCTATCCAAATATGCTCATCCCAAGTCTCAAGTCCAGCTTCTCAAGCAATGCTCTAACCTTGTCATAAGATCTGTGCTGATGCTGTACATTTATGTAATATAGCAATTCTGAAACCTAGACTATTATATTTTGGACCCAATCCTCAGGCATGGCTGCCCTATATTTACTAAAGAGAGGAGATTTTTTTTAAGGTCACCACAGATGATTTTGAGCTCTCCACTAGTGTTTTGGGTTTGAAATTTAAGTCCTGTACTTATCTTTTTGTTTTTGTAAGCTCCCAGGATGGTCAGAAATAGCTGGTATACCCCATATTCTTCATAATTATCATTACTGTCATAGAAAACAAATGCAACAGCCATTTGATATCTGGATCTTCATCCCACATCAGCACTGAGTAATTATGATTCCATGACCTGCCATTACCAGTCTCCCATTTTCCCCCAGGAAGACCATGTGTTCATTAAATATGTTAACAAACCAATTTCAGAATACCATATTAAGGAACTACCTTGCGAGGCTATGTCTGGTGCCCAGTACTGTTCAGTCAGAATCCCTATAGAAAACAAAATTCTCCCCAGATGGTTAAATGAAAAGATCTCAACAGTGGGTGTATTCACCTATGGGTGTATATGTAGGGTGAAAGGACACTGAGGCACCCATACACTAATGTCAGCAGGAAAATATACACTCCTAGGATCAAAAGTTCAAGGAGGAGATAAAGTTCCTTGACCCCAGAGAGTGCTAGAATTATAAAAAAGGGACCACTTGGTGGATGCCCCTAGTGCTGAATATCCCTGCCAAGGCATGTAAGCATTAAGGAAAAAATAACTGTGACTTCTCTCTCCTTGCACCTTCTAATCTCAGGCCAGCACTTCCACTGGCTGAACTTCAATGTAAGCCAATCAACAAGGGAAATCAGGATGCAGTCTTTGGGGATCAGCCTCCTGGCTACAGAGTTAGGCAGGACAAGGAAGAAATGGAACTATGAAGCGGTACATGGGGGTGGCATGGAGGGAAGATGCAAATGAAAGACTAGCAGCAAAGATAACTATCCTACATGGCATCTCATTTTATCCTTTTACTAAATCTTCCACTTTCCCACATTCTATAAATAGGAAAGTGATGGTCGAAGTAGGCAAGTAAATTGCTTAAAATCACATAACTAGTAAATGCTCAAGCCTAGGATGAATGCAGGTCTGTCTAGTGCATATTTATATTCCTCCCTCTTCTATACCATATAATGACTTAAACATTTTGATATGAGCATGAAAATGAAAGGAGATTGAAAACAATGGAGTTGGAATGGAGGAAAGGGCACAAACAAAACATGCATTTTTTATATTCTTGAAACAAGTAATTTTAAAGACATTTACTTTCTTAAGAGAACTTATCACAATCTGAAATTACTTCTTTACAAGTCTGTCAACTGTTTCACTTATTAGAATGTAAGGTTCATAAGAGCAAGGAGTTTGTCTTGTTTATTGTTATATTCCTTGTGCCAAGGTCTGTATACAATATTTGGTAGATTCTCAAAGAATATTTGTTGAATGAAAAAGTAAATAAATTAATAAATTAATGGGTCAGGATATAAGTTTATGTCTTTGGAAAATTGGGAGCATAGAATTATATCCTGCAATATTAAATTTGCAAATAACCCTGAATACCATTCAATCTTTCCTGAATATTTCCAGGAAAGAGATCTCAAACTGTATAGGTAGCTATTTCCTTGTTTAAATACATCAATAAGTATAGTTATATCTATACTAAAGGCTTAGTTCCATTTTTATCCCAAATTTTAACCTCTATAATAACAAAGATAATATCTTGGCCACAGCAATCTTTTAAATACTTACTAAGAAACATTATAATTATTGTTTCTCTCATTTAAGATAATTCTACTTGCTCTTTCAGTTTTTCTTCCTGTAAACTAATTTCTAGATATTTTATCCTCCTGGGTGCCCTCTTCTGTGCACAGTCTAATTTTTCAGTAGTTTTCTTTAAATGTTAGAACTTGATATAATCTCAATATAGTATTCCATATGTTGACTGGTCAAGAGCAAAGTAGGAAAACTTCCTCTCTTGTTGGGGGAAATACATCTCTACTACTAAGTAAAATTGATTTTCCTTTGTAACCACACCCAGTCATTGATTCAAACTGAAGACCCAGGAAACTAAAACCATTGGGCAGTTTTCACAAAAACAGTTCTTAATCAAATTCATTGTGTAGAGGTTGAGTCGATATTATAAAAACCAATTTTGAGGTTACTGCACAATTTGCATAAATGCAACTATATCTGTTTTGCTGACAGTCTATCTGCAACACTTGACACAGCACAGGACATACAACAACAACAATAACAACAACAAACACAATAATGGATAATACTTATGAGCACTTACTTATGTTCCAGGCACAGGATACATATTGGGTCAAATCAGTGCTTTATTTACTAGAATTGGCTCCTTATTAGTTGGTGGGACTTTATTATTACTAGCTTTGCCTACACATTTAACATTACATATTTAGGATGAAGGTGGGAATCCGCTTCATTGTGATGTTCATTAGGGCTCACTAGATACTGACTTCAGATTCCAGTCTATTCAGTCTGCACAGGCTCACAGTGGGTATCACCAGAGCTGATTCAGCCTATGTACTTAGCATCCACATTTTCCTAGGCATTTTTCTTTTTCTTATTTTCTAATTTTTAGCTGGGTTTTTTTTTCTTTTTTTTTTTTTTGCACAACTTTTCTAATTCCTTGCTCTACCTAAAACACAGTGAGGTAAATGGACTAAAGGAAAGTCATTGTAATATCTAAGGATATACTGGAATTAGAGAAGCATAATTATGTTTGAATGAATGTGGGAAAATGACAAATGTCTGAGTAAATGTTCACGTATCTGGCTGTAAAATCTTCTGTATTTATCTATGATTGGTATTATTACAGGGGGTTGATAAAATGTATATGAACAATTTTCTTTTTTTTTTTTTTAAGATTTTATTTATTTGACAGAGAGAGACACAGCGAGAGAGGGAACACAAGCAGGGGGAGTGGGAGAGGGAGAAGCAGGCTTCCCGCCGAGCTGGGAGCCCGATGCGGGGCTCGATCCCAGGACCCTGGGATCATGACCTGAGCCGAAGGCAGACGCTTAACGACTGAGCCACCCAGGTGCCCCTGAACAATTTTCTTAAATAAAACATTTTTTTCTTAATGATACCCTTTGGGATATATAACACCAATGGCAAGTTACATCAGGTTAGCTTGATGTGGAGTCAAGAAACAATGGGATGTTCCACCCATCCATATTTCTTCCTATTGGTCATAGCAATAGAGCTGATCATTTTTCTCAATTCCCCCATTTGTCATGAGCCTGGCAGTGCATTGCCAGGTGAATGGTGGAGTATATTTTCCTACTCCATTGATTTTGGAGTTGGGCATGTGAAGTTTTTGGCCAGTGGGTATAGAACTCTGAGCCAAAGTCTTCATAAACCTCACACTTTTCTGCTTGCTTACTTGGCCTCCTGTGAACCACTGTGAGGGGACCATGACTCAGATAACTTCTGGTCCTAGTAATATATGGAAACATACACAGTCCATTTGAGCCAATCTGAAGCCTGGGACCAAGCCCAGCCAACTTACACCCTATAGCAGAGTCACCCCAGACAAACCATAGTCCAATGGAAGGGAAAATAAACAAGTGTGGTCACAACGTGCTAGACCTTTGAGTGGTTTGTTACATAGCATTGTAGTAGCTATCCCTGATTTATGAAGTTACATTGGATTTAGGGAGAAAATTGATATCAAAAGAGGAGACAAAAAAGGCTGAAGGTGATGCCAGGCAAGGAGCACAAGAGAGAACTTCCTTGTTAAAAGTTGAGAAAAGAATGGAAGTCATTAAAAAGAACGAAAGTCCCCTTTGCCTTCAATTCTTGGCTTTCCCTCAAATACTGGGTTAAATTGTCATCTTGCATATCATAGTTTTAGTTTTTAGGGTGTCTGCTAATGTGAGTAGTGAATAAAATATATCTAGTAGCAAAGAAATAGTTTTTCTTAAGAAAGGATAAATTGGGGGATGGAGGGTAGGCACAGATGGTCTCTGGTTCGGTCTACATGAATCAGACTTTCCATGAAATTCTGTGTGCATCTCCATTAGATTTAAATGTTAGAGATCCATTTATGGAGTACAGCATATCTGCTTTTGATATCCCAATCATGTGCCATGGAAAAGATAATTGGAAAAACTAAAAGAAAAAGACAACTTTCTTCTCTTGAGGGAAAAATTTTTTTAAACGTGCTGCAAATGAGTTGAAGCTTTGTTTTAGGTATCTTTTGCTCCCATCCTGCTATGAGAAGCTGAATGGAAAAAATGATCCACAATTTCTAAAACTGGGAAATTAGAAAGTTACTCTTCAATACTTTTATGGATATATAACTAATGAGAAATAAATCCAGTTACATTCTTTAACTCCTGCCACCTCCCAAGAGTGGTGGCTCAATTTAGCATGACCTGCTGTCGGCTCAGGAAATTTCCATCCTGAGATTTTCCTAGCAGAGTCAAAATCAGTCACAGTCAGAAACAGATAAAGATTGTTTTTAGGAGAGTGCCTGAAACTGTATTTAAATTCTATCTTTAAAAGTTGCAAAGGGCTTGGCTAATGATTTTCCATAGTGTCATTTTTAAACTATTTTGGCATGTTCTATGAACAGTACATACATTTACTGTTCAAAATTAATAAAAAGGCACTATATTTCTTGGAACAGAGTATTTTTGAGAAAGCAAAAATCCTTCCCAGTACACTGACGTTATACAGCTTGTTAAGGGTGACAGACTTAGCCTGGGTAAACCCTGGTCTGGGAGTGGATTGAGAGTGAAAGAGAATTTGGAATAGGCTGGGTCTCAGGCAAAATGATGATGTTGGTTCCAGGTGGAAGAAACATTGGAAGAAATGTTTCCACTCATTTTCCGGAGCTAATAGTATATACTTCAAAGACATTCTTTCTGTATAGTTCTGTGCCTAATATAAGGGAAGTTCCAGGATTCATCCATTCTCCTTCAACTGTTTTTTTCCTGAATTTTGTAAGACTGTTCAAGTAAGAGGAAAACCATTTTGGAGATGGACTTCTAAAAGAGGTATAGATTCACAATGTGGTCATTTATTAAGTACATAGTGAACAGACTAAGAAACAAGCATAGAACAGTCAACTCCCTATCACTGGAATCATGGAGACAAGGGGGAAGAGGAATGTGCTTAAAGATAAGCCAAATTACAATTAAAGCTAAGTAGGCAAATGGATTTAATTAGAACATTATTTAGGGCATATTCAACATTTGGGAGCACTCTATTCTGCATACATCATTTAAATGCGTAAAAATAATACAAATTTAGTTCAAAGATACTATAAATTTCAAATTCTTTCATTAAAAATATCCAAAGTTTTACTGAACTGAACTGTTTACATTTTAACAGATCTATCCTTTGTCAATTTTGGGAATAGGAGCTGAGTTTAGCAGAATCTGCTTCACTTTCTTACCTAATTTCTCCAACTTCACAGCCAATATAATAGCCTTTGCCTGGGTTTGGGGCTGACCTTGTAATTCACTCACAAGTTAGATGCAAGCCCATGAGAGCAGGGACCGAGCCTTCCCTTTCACCATCACCAGCACCTAGCACAGTACCCAGTATAAGTATTTGTTGTATGATAAACCATGAATGATAGGCTATTGGCCAGGAGTGGAGTGCTAGGATTTGAGGAGCTCAATGAAGAACAGCTCTTTACTCTGCTTGGTTCATAAACCAAATGAAAAGTAGGACAAAAGAGTAAGACAAATGGAGAACAAAATAATCCATGATAAAGCTGATGAAGCAGTATATGGCTTAAGTGTGTGGGCAAGTGGACTTCCTAATACTGATTCTCAGAATTAGATAAGCTTATACACACAGGCATAGGAAGTCCTGGACCACCAGACACCTTCTTCTGAAAAGAGAGTGGAAAGAGAAAGGGGCTAGTTTATACACATTTAGTTTCTTCTAGATTCATCCATTAAATTGAAACTTTTGTCTATTGGTTATTTTTACTTTCAAAAAGAAAATGCCCTCCAAAATGTAAACTTTTTGATAATTTGTTGAAATTATAGAAGTTCACAATTGAGTCGTCTCAGTGTTTGCCTCCACAAGTTAACATTAATCAATCCCCAAATAATGAAGAGTTGAGTCTAATTTACAAAAATTCCCTTTAAGTTCAGAGACAAATCCTGAGCCCATCATTGTCCCTCAGTGGAGGCCTCAATAAGTGAGGCGATTGATAGAATTATGCATGAATCGGGCGCCTGGGTGGCTCAGTTGGTTGAGCGACTGCCTTCGGCTCAGGTCATGATCCTGGAGTCCCTGGATCGAGTCCCGCATCGGGCTCCCTGCTCGGCAGGGGGTCTGCTTCTCCCTCTGACCCTCCCCCCTCTCATGTGCTCTCTCTCATTCTCTTTCTCTCTCAAATAAATAAATAAAAATCTTAAAAAAAAAAAAAGAATTATGCATGAATCATGGGAAAAATTCAAATGCCAACTTAAAATATTTTGAAGCTATCTGGGGATTTGTGAAACAGGTTATAGAAAAGTCTGTGGTTAATTCCATATATAATGGTCTCTTAATATCATAAAATACACCCAGAAAAATCTTCAAAACAGGCAAATATGGATTCATATTTCAATTCCAAGAAAAACAGAACCTCACAAAAATCAAAACTTAACTGATTTTAGGGTCAAAAGTCTTAGAAACTACTGAGAAGCACATGGTTCCCATCAGAGCATAACTGAGTCTGGTCAGCCAAAAATTCACCCCTGAATTGTCAAATGGTTTAAAAGCCACTGAGTATAAACAATTAAATTATACTCAAGGAAAAGTTTCAACCTCTTTCACTTCTCATAATGGAATTTTTCCTGGTTCTATTTGTCTAAAAACAGCTACAACTTATTTCAAATAGTGACCAATGATTGAACAATGTCAAATGCAATTCTGTAAAGAAAATGAAAAGTTACGAAGGTATACCAACCTGGGAAACTTAGAATGTAAACAAGAATGGCTTAAAAGAGAAAGAGAAAAAAAGTTAGTCAGGCCAAAATATTGTATTTAGATAATTAAGTTTGTCAGAGAATTGTTTTCCTCTTGAATCGAAGCTAAGTCAATGGAAACTTCTGATAAAAAAATCACAGATCTTATAAAAATTCATGAGTAATTCTGTTTCTATTTTTAGCTGTACTTCTCATTAAAAAAAAACACAAAAAATGATTAGACTCTTTCAGAGTCCAACTACTAAGAGCCCAACTACTATGAGTTCTGATTTCATATGGGTCAATCACAGATATTTCAAAGTAGTTTAGAACCCTTTAACCTTGCATTTTTTCCATGATGTTTTCATGGAAGGAATATGATAATTGCTGTAAAATTTTATATGCCTTTATCAATTTGTATTATTATATAGCATATATTTTTGTCCAATCTTCTTTACATGATAATTTTGAGAAAAAGTTTTAGTAGAGAGTCACATAGGTATAAAAATACATGAAATATTGCAGAAATAGGGCTTCTACGTTCCTATACTTCCTTACCTTTTCTATTTCCTTCACCTCTGCCTCTTGCTTACCTAACAATCTACTTATGGGTATTTTCCCAACTTCCCAATGCATGTGTTAACTCAGAAAGCTTCTCCTCCAATCTAATGCTTTCACACAGTGTATTTCTTTGGTGATCCCTAGATTTCTAACCTGAATGTTCTCTTCTTACCCATGGTCAATCTTAAATTTGTACTTCCTAAGGGAATATTTTTTGGGGGAAGCTATATCATCACCTACAACTCAATAGTTAAAATTCATTGCTTCTCCCTCCCGCTGACTTTCCACTCCAAATTTGGGCTGCATGCAGGGATACTGTGTCTATCCCTGTCTCTCAAGCCAAGAATGTTGGAGTCCATCATCTTCTTTCCTCTATCTGTCTTCTCTTAGATCTCCTGCATCTATCCTCACTATCATCAAATAACCAATTTTCTTCCCTTTGACATAGTTCTCTGACATGCTGTATCTTCTAGAGTAGGATGCACAAAAAGACAGTTATTTTAAAATACAAATATTAATTCCACTAATATAGACATCACTCTAAATAGAAATAGTTACTACAAGTTTCCTTGACAAAGTTTAAAGGTAAATATATCAACTGCCAAAATAATCATTCTTGCTTTGGATTATCAGCAGCTGATAAAAAAAGAATCATATATATATATATGTATATATATCATACATATATGTATGTACAATGTACATATGTACAATCATACATATATATATATGTATGTATGATTTACGGGAATAAAATTATCAAAGCACACTAAGTATTTGAATCCATTTTGTAGCACCTACTTTGGTAATGTTTTAAAAGGAGTTCTCAAGGTGCCATATCTTTTGTCCTGGCTTCTCAACTGATCATGTATTTTGGGGGGCAGCACAGTTTCTGATACTGTGAGTAACAAATTATTGGCATCCATGATTCTTTAATATTGGTGGTCCTATGACACAAATAATGTGATATTAGCCTTTCACACTCTTTCCTCTAACCCCAACTCTTCATTCCTTTTACCGCCTGCTAGCCAACAAGAGAGCCTGTCATTTTGAGATAGCTTTAAAATCAATCTTGTCAGAAGCAGAAGGAAAGATAAAACAGATTTTAAGGCCCTTCCATTTATAGAAATGTTACTTACCTATTTTTATTTTAAAAAATTATTTCAGGGGTGCCTGGATGGCTCAGTCATTAAGCGTCTGCCTTTGGCTCAGGTCATGGTCCCAGGGTCCTGGGATCGAGCCTCACATCAGTCTCCCTGCTCAGCGGGGAGCCTGCTTCTCCCTCTCCCACTCCCCCTGCTTGTGTTCCTTCTCTCCTGTGTCTCTCTCTGTCAAATAAGTAAATAAAATCTTTAAAAAAAAATTAAATAAAAATAAATTATTTGATAAGTAAGTGCAGTTATTCTGTGTTAGTGCAACCATGTGGATGATGAGTACCAAGAAAAATAGCATGCTGATAAGAAGCTTTAGTCATGAGGAGAAGATAGTCATATACAACTTACACAAATCAGTGTAGTTCCTACATTTGTAGACTGCTTTTCTTTGAATAACCTTTGTTTGTCAAATAATATAAAACTTCATGAAAATTATTCCAGATTATTAAACACACCTGTATAATTTAGTTGATTAAGAGATACACAGATGAGTTTAACTGATCAAAATGCATGGCCATCTTACTGATTGAACTCATTAATCATCTAACAGTGGAGTAATCAGTAGTAATTAGCCATCAGCCTCCTTTTTGTGGTCATTTTACTAATTAAAATGTTAGCTTTAATTTGGAGCATAGGAAATATAAATTGAAAACTATTCTAACTACAGATTACAGTGACCAATCCATCATTGGTTTGCTTGTTAAAATTTCTATGAGATGACATAGAGGTCCTGTGGGTATTTCCATCTTATAGGACCTGCATGTAAAATTACTTATCAGATAAGTATTAGAGCAAATGGAAGAATTAAAAAAAATACATTTAGATCTTACCAGTATCTTATTTTAAAAAATAAAAGGAAAAGCTTCTGCATAACAAAGGAGACTAGCAACAAAAGGAAAAGGGAACTTACCAAATGGGAGAAAATATTTGTAAATCACGTATCTGATAAGGGGTTGATACCCAAAATATATAAAGAATTCCTACAACTCAACAGCAAAAAGAACAAAAAGTCTGATTAAAAAATGGGCAGAGGAATTGTATAGACATTTTCCAAAGAAGACATACAAATGGCTAATAGGTACATGAAAAAGTGCTCAACATCACTAAACATCAGGGAAATGCAAATCAAAACTACAATGAGATATCAGCTCATACCTGTTAGAACGCTTTCATCAAATATACAAGAGATAACAAAGGTTGATAAAAGTTCGGCTATTAGATGAATGAGGTCTGAGAATACAATGTAAAACATGCTGACTATAGTTAGTAATACTATATTATATAATTAAAATTTGCTGAGAGTAGAGCTTAAATGTTCACACATTAGATAGATTAGATAGATGATAGATAGATAGATAGATAGATAGATAGATAGATAGATAAAAATGTGAAGTAATGGATAAATACATCCATTAATTAACTAGATGGTAGGAATCCATTATCAACATATACTCTCTTAATCACCACAATGTTATACATTATATATCTTCTATTTTGTTTGTCCATCACACCTCAGTAAAGCTGGAAAAAACAAATAAAAGAAAAATTTTCATTCAAGCTTATAAAATACTGTCTATGAGCTTTCAATTGTTGAATATCTTCTAAGTGCCAAAACAGAATTTCAGCCTATCTCAAGAACTAAGGTATGAAGATATATTTATCTTAGTTAATAAGTTTTACTGTCTCTAGCACCAAAATAGAACAAATCTGTTAGTGAAAAGGTATAATTAAGGAATTGTTCTGTTATCACTGTAATCAATATGTTTACAAACACATAGAGAAATGCCAAGAGAATAGAAGGAAGAAAAGAAGAAAATTTAACTTTAACAAATTTAAATTTGTATTTAACAATACAAATTGAAAAATTTGTATTGTTTAATCAGATCCTTACAGCTATGGGGCTCAGGGGTGGCTATCAATGGGGATTCCTTATATATCTGAAAGGCTCTGATACAAAGAATGCTCATGGACAGTCTCCCAAGACACCATTTCCTTAATACCTTCTGCTTTAGGCAAGGATACTCACAAATGCTCATATTAGACCAAAGTCTTATTTTTATGGAGAATTCCACAGACTCCATGGACACTCCATTCCAGTGTTTAACAATGAAGTTCTGCCTTATTCTATAATTTCTCCCTTCTCTGTGCTCTGATGAGATTGAGAACATCTGGTCCTCATTCCTAATATAATGATATTTCCTGCTCCAGAGATCCATTTTAAATCACCCTCAACCCTCTCTTCTTTACGCCAAATTCCAGGTCCACTCACTCTTCTTCAGACTTTTATATGCCAAGGCTTTATATATCCTTGCCCTCCTCTGAACCCATAAAGAGTCTCTCTCTTCCAGCCTGGAACGGGATTCCTGGCTGAGAGAAGCAAAGTTTCCCACTTGACCTCTGCTGAACATTCATAGGACCACCTTCGACACCTTTGCCAGGCAACTGCTCATTCATTCCAGTTCTCAACCAGCTCAAGGAAGAGGCATTATTTCATTTCAGGGAAGAGAATTTCTTTCCATCAACTTGCTTTTCCTCTGTCCCCAGGGGAAAGAGCAGAGAAGATTGGAGCTTTTGGAGTCAAGTGACAGACAGCTGTGGTTTCAGCTTCCAGCGGTCACACTACTCCAGAGAGACCGGAAGGTCAAGGGAAGCATGTAGAACCGCAGGCTGTTCACGTGGCTCAGAGGAGGAGATGACCAACCCTTAATAAAACACCGTCAGCCGGACATGCCATTGGGACTGGCATGCTAATTGAAAACAGCAGGCCTGGGTCAGCAGCTCTTTGACTATAACACTCAGTTTAGAATAACTTTTCCTTGACAGAAAAGGCAGTACTCGGCCAATAAAGCTGTGCTGTTATTAAAAAAAAAAAAAAAAAGTAAACAAATGAACATCACTGCTCTACTAGAAGATTAAGAAACATTTCTCTTTATTTACTTTTTCAGGAAGTTTATATGTATTTCGTTTCAACTGGGCCAAAGCTTGACACTGCTCTGTATAAATGTTTTATTATCTTAGAATTTAAAAAAATCTATTAATCCAATTTATCTTTCAATATTAATAGTGCCTATTATTTTTATTACAATTAAAATTTTTTTTCTACATCAAAATAACACAGGCACATAGCTCAACAGTTCTGTATTATTTTTATTGAATGGAGGCACACTGTCTACCTCACCCTAAGCATTTTCCTTTCCCAGAAGTGACTTCTTTGTAGTCTTTTGGCTATTTCCTTTGTTACTCACCTTTGTTCTTCTAAATAACATATTTAGTGTTAGTTTTGGTTTTTCAATTTTAGGCATTTTATATTGACTTTCTACTCTGGAAAATGAAAGGTTAGCTTGTGTCACTCAATACTTCCTCATTCACTTTGTTCCCCAGAATCTCAGTGTGGTTAGATTATAATTGTGGCCAAATAAATATTAATATTCACATTATTATGAATGGCATGTAAGTGTTTTGTTGATTTATTTTTGTGGATACATTTCTCCTATAGCTTTCTGGTTTTTTGTTTGGTGGTTTTTAGGGGTTTGTTGTTGTCATTATTGTTGTTTTCCCTATAGCTTTTTGAACTGCTATAATATGAATTGATTTCCTGGTCCACAGCTGTGATTGTGTTTTCTCCCTTCACCAACACCCGGCACATTCCATTTGTTTCTCTCTTGAGTTCTGTTATTTTCTGGATTCCATCTCTTCCTCTTTACGGCTTTATTCCCTCATTTTGGTGGAAACATCTTCTCAATAAGTTTCTGAGAAGGTATACATAAGTAGCACTTTTGAGATCTTATGAGTTTGAAAACATTCTCATACTCTCAGATCTAATAAATTGGTCATTTGGGTATAGAATTCTAGGTCGAGTGACATTGTCACTCAAATTTCAAATGCTTTGCTCCACTGATATCTAGTTTCTAGTGTTGCATTTAAAAAGTCTAAAGCCATTCTGATTCTGGATCTTTCCTATGTAAGCTTTTTTTTTTTTCTCCTGGATGCTTCCAGGATCTTCTTTTTTTCCTTACTGTTCTAAATTTCATAATAGTGTGCGTTGGTGGAGTCCATTATCAGGACTGTGCTGGGTACTTCTTTTGGTGCCTTTCAATTTTGTAAAATGATCTTGAATTATTTACTTTATGATTTCCTCTACTTAATATTCTCTTTCCTTTTTTCCCCTTTTTTAAATAAAGATTTTATTTATTTGACAGGGAGAGAGAGAGAGAGAACACAGGCAGGAGGAGTGGGAGAGGAATAAGCAGGCTCCCCATCAAGCAGGGAGCCCGATGAGGGGCTCAATCCCAGGACCCTGGGATCATGACCTGAGCCGAAAGCAGACGCTTAACTGACTGAGCCACCCAGGCATTCCTTTTTTGTTTGTTTGTTTCCTTAAATGTTGTTTGTGAAATATTGAATCTTCTGGATCAATATTCTAATTATCTTTTCTTTTTTTCCTTTATTCTATTTCTTTTACTTTTCTACATCTTGTTTTTCCTCCTTCTCATCCTTATTTCATTCCTTCTATTAGATTTTAAATTTTTACAATCATATCTTTTAGTTTTTGGGAATTGTATTTTGTTTTTGATTCCATTTTCTGGATTATTTTAGGGTATAAAATGTCTACTAATTCATTTTCTATTTGATAGTGCCCTATTCTTATTTCATAGATGCTGCATATTCTCATATGCTTGATGACAGCAATGATTCTTGTGTATGTGTGTGTATGTGTTTTCTTTCAACGTTTCTTCTCCTTGTACAGACTGACTATCCAAGTTGCTTTCTGCTTCTTTTGGAATATTTATGCCTTTTATGCTAGCAGATCCTTTCAAAAGTTGACAATCATTGAATGTCTACTCTTAAGTAGTTAAGATTGTTATATAAATAAGCTAATTGTAAACTTAGTTCTCCCTGTATATTTTACTCTTTGTGTGATCTGACTGGGCCATTTCATTGGGGGGAAGCTTAGATATCATTATTGAGGCTTTTCTTTTGGGCTGATCAAATTCCAGAGAATAATTCTACAGTCTTTTGCTTGGAATGTAATATGCTGTCTGTTAGTATTCTGGAAGCTGTGTAGCAGAAGAAAACTAGTGCCTCAACATTCAATAAAAAACCTTCAATGGGGTGCCTGGGTGGCACAGTTGGTTAAGAGTCCAGCTGGGTTTTGACTCCGATGGTGATCTCAGGGTCATGAGATCGAGCCTGGAATTGGGCTCCACAGTCAGTGCAGAGTCTGCTTAAGACTCCCTCTCCCTCTCCCTCTGGCTCTCCCCTCTCCACACTCTCTCTCTCTAAAATGAAAAAAAAAAAATCTTTAAAAAAACACCCTTCATTGAATTCTCTTGTTCTCTGTAAGGATCCCTAAATCTCAGCTCTTCCTGATATCTCCCAAAGCATGCCTCCTTTGTCTTCTCCAGGGAAAAAATCCTATATTCAGCTGGGGTGGGAGAAGGGGATGAGAGAGAGGATCTAAAGGGCCTAGCAGTTTTTTGTTTTTTGTTTTTTTTGGGGGGGGGGTTCCTTTTTTTTAATTTTAAGTTCAATTAATTAACAATATAGTATATTATTAGTTTCAGAGGTAGAGTTCAGTGATTCATCAGTTGCATACAACACCCAGTGCTCATTCCATCACATGCCCTCCTTCATGCCCACCACCCAGTTACCCCTATCCCCCCCTACTTCCCCTCCAGCAAGCTTCAGTTTCTTTCCTATGCTTCAGAAGTCTCTTATGGCTTGTCTCCCTCTCTGGTTTCATCTTGTTTTATTCTTCCCAGGTTTGTTTGTTTTGTTTTGTTTTTTTTACTAACCAGAATCATGCTGTATGTATTGTTCTTTGATGTGCTTGTTGGAGATGTTCTCAGCCTAGCACACCCCTTTTATCCATTCTATATTCCACAGAAATAGTTAGATGTTTGGGTTCCTTCATTCTGCTGTTACAATTATGCCCACTTTTGTGCACAAACTTGAGCACAGGCACTGGAATTTGAGGGGAAGAGTGTCAATTTGAGCCCTTGGCAATCTGAGGTGAATGCATGACTTGGCATTTAGCAGGTGGCAGGTTGTGCATGCTGACTCAGGCAGAAAGGCAGCTGGACTGTGAATTTGGGACCCACAGGCCGATGGCATCATGTGTGACAGGGACTTGGCTGGTTTTGCTTTTATTTTTTCTTTTTCTGGGAAACTCGATCTCTCCCTCTATTCTAAATGAAAGCCTTGCTGGATAGAGTATTCTTGGCTGTAGATTTTTTCCTTTTAGCAGTTGGAATTTATCATGCCACTTTCTTCTGGCCTGCATAGTTTCTGCTGAAAAACCCACTGATAGCCGTATGGGGTTTCCCTCATATGTACCTGCTTTCCTTTCTCTTGCTGCTTTAAAAATTCTCTCTTTATCACTACTTTTGGCCATCTTATTTACTTTGTATCTTGGTGCAGACCTCTTCGGGTTGGTTGTGTTGGGGGCTCTCTGTGCCTCCTGGATCTGGATTTCTCTTTCCTTCCCCAGATTCAGGAAGTTTTCAGCTATTATTTCTTCAGACAAATCTTCTGCCCCCTTTTCTCGCTCTTCTCCTTCTGGGATCCCTATCATGTGACTGTTATGCCTGACAGTGTTGCTGAGTTCCCTGGTCTATTTTCATTTTGCATATTCTTCCCCCTCTCATCTGCTCGGCTTGATTGCTTTCCATGACTCTGTCCTCCAGGTGGCTGATCCTTTCTTCTACTTCCTCTTGCTTGCTATTTATTCCAGATGGTCTATTTTTATTTCCATTTAGTGAGTCCAATAGCTATAACTGGTTCTTTTTTATGTCTTCTATCTCTTGGCGGAGGGTCTCATGGAGGTCCTGCAGTCCTTCCTCAATTCTAGTGAGTATCTTTATGAGTGTTACTCTAAATTCACTATCAGACATATTACTTACCTCCGTTTCACTTAGGTCTCCTGCTCTGATTTTGTCCTGTTCTTTGATTTGGGACACATTCCTCTGTCTCCTCATTCTGTCTCTTGTGTTGTCTGTTTTTCTGTGTTAGGAAAGTCAGCTACGTCTCCTGCACTTGAAAGTAGTGGCTTTATGAAGAAGAGGTCCTGCAGTGCAATGTCTGTTCCCCAGAACCTAGTGCTCAGGGGGGTCTCCTATGTGTGTTGCTCCAGGGGTGTCCTACCGTTGTGGCCGGGATGTGTTTGCCTTCAGTCCTGTTGTCTGCGATGGCTCTCTGCCTGTTGTGGGCAGAGTCTGGTGCCCGTGGTGTTAGTGGGCTTGTCCGGGACTGCCTTGGGCTTGAGTTGAGTCAGACAAGACGTTTGCCAGAGATGCAGTAGCGCCAGACTGCAGGCACTGTCCCTGTGTAGTTCCCTGAGAAGCTTTTGTTGGTGGGTGGGGCCTGCAGTCAGACCCACTGCCTGCCCCCAGCCCAGTGCTGGGGTCACAGTCAGACTGGTGTGTGGTTATCTTCTGCTCTTCCTGGGGCAGGATTCACTTTGAAGTGGTGCTGGCCCTTATGTGGGCCACACACACACTGCCAGGCTTGTGGCACCACTTTGACAGGATCTTGCCAAGAGTGATCGGAGGGGGTGGATCTGCTTTGCTGTGGCCTCTTGTCTATGCCCGGCTATGGAGAGTCTGTTCTGCCAGTTTTCAGGCTGCTTTCTGGGTTATTTATGCCTACATGGGTGCTCTCTAGGCGGCCACGGCAAGAGGTGAGCCCAGGGACGTCCTACTCCGCCATCTTCCCAGCAGCCTCTGCTTGGGCCTAGCTATTTCTTAAAGCTTCAAACAGTACTCTTTTCAGCTCCAGCTTCAAAGCAGGTACCCAATACCACTTTACTGAGTCATTTGAGGCATTATGGTATAAACTGGGTTGCTTCCTGTTTCCCCAACTATTGTCTTGAGAATCTGTTTTCTGTCTTACAATGTCAGTTGCTACTTATTTTGCTTTTGAGCTTTCCACATTTTCTTACTTACATATCATTTTCATTACCCTTTGACCTTGTCGATTTCATTTAGTAAGTTCTGTCATTTTAGTGAGTTTTTAGGTAAGTGATGGAAAATATATGTGTAATATGTCATCTTTAATTAGAGTCAACTTGGTAACCATTCATTCTTTTTTTTATTTTTATTTTTTATTATTTGAGAGGGAGGGAGAGAGAGAGAGAGTAAGCAGGAGGAAGGGCAGGGGGAGAGGATCTGAAGTAGACTCCTTGCTGAGTTCTGGAGCACCACAGGGAGCTCGATCTCACCACCCTGAGATCATGACCTTAGCTGAAATCAAGAGTCTGACACTCAACTGACTGAGCCACCAACTTTAAAAATTTTTTTTTTTATTTGAAAGAGAGAGTCATTCTTTCACTTATTCGTTTAAAAAGTCTAAACCAGGTATACAAATGAGCAGATCACATGGGAGTAATCACGTAGGAGACATTAATCCACAGACCCTTGTACTTCCTATTTCATTACATCTACTACAGTATTCACAGATTTATATTATCTCCTTGAGTTTTGTAGAGGTTTGAGCTGGTAATCTCTTCCTATTGTCAGGAGTAGTTTTGGATTCCAGCCCTGCAATTTACTAGACAGTTGGCTTTGGACAAATAACCTAACCTCTTTAAGTTTCAATCTCATTTCTGAAGTTGGAATAAAATAACTTCCTTATATGGCTGTTGCAAGAATAGATGTATTGTATGTTAAGTGTCTGGAATGTGGTCATTATTATTACTTCATGACTTTCCAAAAATTATTCCTCTGAACTATTGCTTAATCTAAAACTATCTAAAATATTTAGTTATCTTTGTTTACTATATTCTTAACTATAGTTATGACTTTTGATCAAAGTAAAATAAAGCCAATGGATATTGACTGTATATAAATATATTTTGATCTCAAAATTTTGAGATAGAAATATACATTATGGTAAGTGTTTTACAGTTGCCTTTTTCCTGATTTTAACAGAGAAGCTCTCCATTTTTCATGTCGACTATGATATTTGCTGTGGTGTTTCCATATACCATCTATATTATGTTGAGATAATTTTCTTCTATTCCTAGTTCATCAAATGTTTTTATCATGAAAGCATGTTGAATTTTGTCAAACATTTTTTCTGCATTTATTGAGAAGATCTATGTGAATTTTATATAGCATTGATTGGTTTTTGTATGTTGAACAATCCAAACATCCCAGGGAAAAATCTTACTTGGTCATGATATATGATTCTTTTATTATTTTTTAAGTTTGATTTTTATTTATTCATTTATTGTTGATGTAGGATCCTTTTAATATACTGTTGAATTTGATTTGCTGATGTTTTGTTGAGGATTTTTTTTAAAGATTTATTTATTTATCTGAGAGAGAAAGTGAGCGAGAGAGCACACGAGTTGGGGGAAAGGGCAGAGGAGAGAATCTTCAAGCAGACTCCCAGCTCAACCCAGAGCTTGACTTGGGGCTCAATCTCACTTAACCCATAAGACCATGACCAAGAGTCAGACACTTAACTGACTGAGCCAAACAGGTGCCCCTTTGTTGAGGATTTTACATCTACATTCATCAGGGATATTGGTCCCTACAGTTTTCTTTTCTTGTTGTGTCTTTTTCTAACTTTGTTATCAGAATGATGCTGGCCTTATAAAAATGAGTTATTTGGAAATGTTTGAGGAAGATTGATATTAATTCTTCTCCAATTACTTGGTAGAATTCTTTGGTAAAGCCATCTGGTCCTGGGCTTTTCTCTGCTGGTAGATTTTTTTTTTCTTAATTACTATTTCAATCTCTTTACTAGTTTTAGGTCTGTTTAAATTTTCTATTTTTTCATGATTCAGTCTTGGTAGATTATATGCTTCTAGGAACTTATAAATTTCTTCTAGGTTATCCAATTTGTTGGTGTATAATTCTTCACAGTTTTATATAGTATTTTTTATTTCTGTTGCCTATATTACGATATCTCCTCCTTCATTTCTGATTTTATTCATGTCTTTTTTTTTTAAGTCTAACTAAGGGTTTGTCAATTTTATTGATGTTTAGAAAAACTAATTTTTAGTTTGGTTGATTTTTCTCTATCTTTTATTTCATTTACTTATTCTCTAATCTTTTTTATTTTCTTCCTTCTGCTAACTTTGGGCTTTCTTTGCTCTTCTTTTTCTAGTTTCTGGAGGTATAAAGTGAAGTTGTTTATTTGAGTTTTTTCTCTTTTTTAATACAGATGTTTATCATTATGACCTTCCCTCTCAGTACTGCTTTTGCTGCATCTTGTAAGTTCTGGTATGCTATTTTTTTTATTTTTTTATTCCTTTTTTTAAAGATTTTATTTATTTGTCAGAGAGAGAGATAAAGAGAGCACAAGCAGGGGGAGCAGCAGGCAGAGGGAGAAGCAGGTTCCCTGCTGAGCAGGGAGCCTGATTGGGGACCTGATCCCAGGATTCTGGGATCATGACCTGAGCCAAAGGCAGACACAACCAATTGAGCCACCCAGGCATCCCTATCTTTTTATCTTTGGATTGGTTTGTTTCCAGATATTTTCTAATTTCGATTTTGATTTCTTTCCTAACTCATTGGTTGTCAGGAGCATGTTGTTTAATCTCCACATATTTCTGGATTTTTCAGTTTCCCTTCTGCTATCAATTTCTAGTTTTATTCATTTGCAGTTGGAAAAAAAATAGTTGGTATGATTTCGATCTTCTTAAATTTGTTAAAATTTGTTTTGTGATATAACATCTGATCTATCCTGGATAATGTTCCTGGGGAAGAATGAGTTTACTGTTCCTGTTGGGTGGAAGTTTTCTATATTTCTGTTAGGTCCACTTGGTCTATATTGTTGTTCCAATCCTCTGTTTCCATATTGATCTCTGTCTGGTTGTTCTATCCTTTACTGAAAGTGGAGTATTGAAATATCCTATTATTATTATTGTGTTTATATTTCTCCCTTCAGCTTTGTCACTGTTTGCTTCTTACATTTGGGTGCTCTAATGTTGGGTATGGATATAATCATAATGTTTATATCTTCCTGGTAAATTGATTCTCTTATCATTATATAATGTCCTATGTCATTTCTTGTGACAGTTTTTGACTTGTCTATTTTTCTGTTTCTCTGTAGTTATTACCATTTTGTGCATGCTTCATATCTTGAATTTGGTAACATTTTTATTAGGATTATTTTGAATTCTTTGTCAAGTAATTCACATACCTTTATTTCTTTCTGTCAGTTTCTGGAGATTCATTTTGTTCCTTTGGTTGGGCCATGTTTCCTTGTTTCTCTGTGTGACTACTTCCATTGTGTTGTGCTCTGCACACTCAAAACAACAGCTACTTCTCCCAGTCTTTATGGACTGGCTTTGTATAGGGAACACCTTCACCAATTATCTTGGCTAAAGATTCTCGGGGCCTCTCAACCTTTTCTGTGGAGTTGTGAGTTCTGGTATGCTAGAACTTATTGACTTAGACTTATTTGTCATCACTTATGAGATGTAGTAAAAGCAGTACTAAGAGGGAAGTTTATAGTGGTAAATTTCCAATTAGAGAAGTTTTGTAGGCTTTTTCTTCAGGAGTTCATTATCTCTTTTTCTCACTGGTGTCTGTCTGTGGTACTGCAAGTTGTTGGGAACTGCCATAAACTGTCCAGCTCTTTATTGTTCTCAAGATCCCCAGACCCCTAGCATATCCCAGGTTCTATCAACACTCCAACTCAAATGAGATAAAAACCAATCCCTTGAGAAAGCCTTCTACCCCACAGAAAGCAGAGCATTGGACCCATGATCCAACTCTTTCTCCAGGGAGAATTGGGAAGTTGGGGGTTTTCTCTCACTTGCTCCCTGCTGAGTTGGGGGACAGGCAATCATGAGTGAGTGAGGTGAACAAAATTTTCACTTTTGTTCTTAGTGGCCCTCAACCTGGCATCCTTTCCTGTCAGTGTTTAGATTAGAGCAAGATAGAAACCAATCCCTCTGGCAGCCCCCCTCCCACCCCACCCTTGAAAATTCTGAATGTTAGATGTATGTTTCAGTCTTCTCTTTCTTTCTCCAGGGGAAGCTGGGGATTAGGGATTTCTTCCCAATCATGCTGTACGGTGCTGTGCTGCACTGAACCAGGAGGGAGGACTCTGGTTAGTGAGTGCCATAAGTTTTTCTATCAGGTTTGATGCAGCTGGTTTTATGCTTGTTTGGATGAAGGAACTTCTTAAGTGGTGTCTGGGTTTTACATAAAAGGAATTGGTTTGTGTGTTGTAAAACTGGTATACATGGAAAACTGGAAAGAGGTTTAAGACTTCCTATTCTGCCATCTTGCTGATATTCTCATTCAAAGCTGATAAATGATAAAAAAAAAATCTCTAAAATGTTAAGCAGTTATTAGAGCATGCAGGTATGTAATTAAAGGGTGTTTTTGGTAGTGTCAACTTCCATCTCTCCTCTCCTACCTTACTCTTCTTGAGCTCACACTGTGATTGAACTTGAGGTTTGGATTGTAAAGTGAAGTTCTGTAGGAAGGGGACCTTACAAGGAAATTTTACATGAGGTCCTACTGATATTTTTAGAGGATCTGAAATAAATCTCCTTAATTTTTAGAAAATTAAGAAAAAAAGCTTTTGGAATTTTAGGAATTAAGTTTCTAAAATTTCATGTCTTTCTTTCTTTCATCACTCAAAAGTTGGAAAAACATATTTTATATTAATATTCTTACAGAATGAGTGTCAGAAGTTTGTATCATAAGTAGTCCACATCACCTAATTCTCCTAGCCTTTTTCAAATGTTTTTTGCATGAAGAGATGAGTTCCAACTGTCCATTTTTTATCAGCTATCAACTTTCCATTGACCAATGGTTCATTTTCTCATTTAATAAATCACTTCCACTCTGCTACATGGTGGGAAACTTCCTGGTACACTTCCAGCATGACTGAAAATAGTTTGATGTTCTCAGATTTTCCCTGAATATTTGAATGAGGATTTTAGAGAACCTGTAAAGTCTCTGTATGCTGAACATGGAGTCATCCCACAGCTTGTCAGCTTTCCAGAGAGCCAAATAGAAGCAAACTGCAGTTGAAGGAAAAGTATTCTGTTGGTCAGAAGGAAAGATGAGCACATCTGAGCCACACATTCCAGTCCCAAAGACAAGGCTCAGCTATATATGTATGTATGTACATACATATGATAGAATATCAATAATAAACTATTCATAAAATTCCAAAAGCTTTTTTTCTTAATTTTCTCCCTCTGGAATAGAGTATATAACCATACTAGATATTCTATTGTCTTGGAGCTCTTATTTGTCTTACCTCCATTTTCTAAAGTAATATTTTATTCACCAGGTATAGTGAGAAGAGTTGACAAAAGCACAGAGTGAAATAAGATCTTAAGCCAAGAAAAAGTGAATAATAAACAAACAGTTAATTCAAAATACTTCTTCTCGAATAGCTTCCCTTAGATGAACAAACAAATCTAGTTTAGCAGGCCATAATGCTATTGCTAATAATTTTTGGCTCTTTGGTTATAATGCTTGTAGTAGAAATTAGTCCTAATAGTAATTTTAGGAATAATATCAGTAAACAAGTAATCATCAAATAACATTTATTGAGCACTTAGTCCATTCCAGGCACTGTTCTAAGTGCTTAACACATGGTGTCTAATTTCAGTGACCGTAACAAAGAGAAAGATGTTAAATAACTCTGCTAAAAGTCACACAACCAGGCAGTGGCACAGCTGGAATTGAAAACCACCCTGCCTGACTACAAAGGCCCATGTTCCTAAACATTATCTAACTCTGCCTTCATTCTTGGTCTTCAGTGAGTAATAACACAGGCTCTTTGCTCTATAGCCTTAGACAATGAGGGGGATATAATAGGAAAGAGTGAAATTATAATAACATCATCCTACTCTCTGTTTTATGGTAAAGCAAATTAGTCACCATGCGAGAGAATCACTTCTTCATATATGTATATACAATTTCATTGTGAGCCTATAAAAAGTCTCGTTTTTTTTTTTCCATATGCTCATCCAAAGACTGAATTGAGTGCACTGTACCTTCTTAGAGCTCTATCCAGGGAAGGATAAGAAAGCTAATATGTTTTTTTCCTCCTAAATGGCAAAAAGCCCAGACTTTTTTGTTATCGTTCCATGGTAAACATTTGTCTCTCCAGTCACCCAGATTCATGAATCATTTGTTAGGGGCTTAGTGGGCACATTTTGGCCAGCAGCCTGCCATGTGCCCACGTCAGGCCTTGAGTGAGTTCTGTTCAGAGGAAGTCTCCTTTTGACCATACAAGAGCATGTGCATGAATTTTTAACCAGAAGCAGCTTAGCAATAAGATAGGTATGCAGCACAGGAAAGGCCTAAGGAGGCACCTCACCCATGAATTACCACAGCGGCCACAGTTAGCACTGAGCTTTGTTGGCTGTAAAGGGCAGCTGCAGAGCGGGAGCACTGTAGATACACTGTTTGATTGTGGTTCTCTCCATGTTGGGTAGGACAGAGCTGTGACTGCTTCAAGATCCCGTCACAGGTACCTATATAGAGCAAGTCTAGAATTGCTGTGCCACGTGACAACTGTGTGTTTACCTTGTTTTATTCTGATTCATAATGGCCTTTCGAGTCATACAACCTCACTATTTAAAATTCATCAACACTGAATCTAAAAATCTGCATAAAACATCCACACTGTTGCCCTCCCACCCCTGCCTTCACATACTTGTTGAAACTCAAGCCTCTGCCTCCCAGGGAACATTCAACAGAACCACAACCATATGAAACTTGGAAACTAGCTGAGAACATAAATGTAGGGAAAGTGGAGGCTATAAGGTAAAAGCTCAGCTAGAGCCATCTCTTCTCTTTTTTACTTTCTATATCTCTTATTTCAATTATTCTTTCAATGAATAATTATTGAGTGTCTTCCATATGCAAGGCACTGCAGTAGGGACAAGAGGAGAGGGAGAACACTTTGAGGCAGAGTACTTTGGGAGGTAGGCTGGTGTTGGGTAGTGTGCCAACGAGCATAGTTTTAAAAAGCAAATGAGTACAGCATATTCAAAAAACTCAGCAGCAGGCAATATTCAGGTGAAGAGGAACAAATATAAAGTGAAAGATTCCAAACATATATTGCCAATGCCAAAATTTTATCCACAGCCCACCCTATAGACAGGAAAGAAGCAAATGTATGTTCTCTGCCTCCTTCCTCTCTGAACTCAGATTTGTCTCAAATACAATAACTACAGTTCAACTTAATTATACATTCAATGGGCTTCAGGTGGGGGGAGACTATAATTTGAAGTATTTTTCTGTGAGAAATTATGTTTAAGAGCCAAACCATTTACAAGAAAATTTGGGGGGGCTCTATGTACCGACACAGAATCATGTTTGTCCCCTTTACAGGACCTAATGTGTCATATAACTATATTTGTAACTACATAACTATTTAGAGCTTAACTACCTATATAAAGGCAAGCTGAATAAGTAGTAAAATTTCTCTCTTCACAGTAAAAGTTTCAAGATATACTTATGGCCAGTATCTTTCCACCTATAATAGACACAAAGTAAGTTTTGGGGGGAGGTTCTAAGTATGACATTTTTATCCTAAATATTTGCTAATAGCATATTAATTATACACTTAAAGTGTTTTTCTCTGAGTTTAAATTTGTGGTAGAATTCTTTTTCAAATCTTAAAAATTTAGAATTTATCTAATCCTTCCTTGGGCGAAGTTTTTAAAGCAGTGAAAAGAACGATTTTTTTCAACTTTGCACCAAGATCATTCCAACTAATAGTACATACTCAAATTCTTGTGAGTAATTTTGAATAATTTGCTAAGAAATCAGCTTAGTTGGAGAAAAGTATTATTACATCTGAGGCTGCTATGCTATGACTCAGGTACATTCTTGTTACATTTTTTCCCTCCAAAAATTTCTCAGACGTAAACACTTTAGCAGATTTAATTATCTTTCAGGACTTACATTTAGAGACATTTCAGTTATGAATGTCATCCTTAGTTTTTATGGGACTTGAATCTAAAAAGAAAAATCAGAGTGGTTATTAATATCCGAATCAATATTGTTGAGATTTCACTGGCAACAAAACGGCTGATTTGAAATATCTGTTGTGACTTTGGTGTATTTAGTCATGAAGACTGAGTGCAAAATGTTACATAACATTTCACAAAACATTGTCGAGTTCATTTGGGGTCACTGTTGCAGTTCCCATTTGTATTTTTCTGGATACGCATTTAACAGCAGGATAAATGTCTGGTATGACTGACGTTTTGAGAAAAGGAACTAAAAGATTTTTCAAGTTTTATGAAAAGGAAAATCCCAAGAGGATCAAGATATCCCAGAAACATTGTTAACGTATTGAAGTATAAACCCCCCCCAACTATGCCACACTAAGAGGTACTTTCTAGAATAACATCATTCAGAGAAAGGAGAACCTTGGCTCTGCGCTTCATAACTCAGAATGTATGAGTTTATACAAATTATGTAAACATTCTGGGACATTGGTTCCATAAAAGTGAAAGAGAAAAATAAAAAGTACTACATAGAACTGTTGCAAGAATTAAATGAGATCCTGAACAAAAAGCGCCTAAGAAAGTGGCTGCAGGGGCTGTGCCTGGGTGGCCCAGTCAGTTGGGCAGCCAACTCTTGGTTTCCGCTCAGGTCATGATCTCAGGGTCATGAGATGGAGCCCTGCATCAGTGCAGAGTCTGCTTGAGATTCTCTCTATCTCTGCCCCTCCCACTCATGCTCTATCTCTCTCTCTCTCTCTAAAATAAATAAATAAATCTTTAAGAAAAAAAAGAAAAAGTGGCTAGGACGTGGCAGCTTTTCGATAAAAGCTAGCTGTATAGTGATAACCAGAAAAAGAAACGCTAAGCAATAATGAGCAAATAAATCACCACAACTGTCTGAATCTGACAGGGCCTGACTGAGTCCTAAAGAACTTGTGAAATTAAAGAGAGAGACAGAGATGGAAACAGAGATAGGGAGAGAGAGCACGAGCAGGGAGAGGGAGAAGCAGGTTCCCCGATGAGCAGGGAGCCTGACGAGGGGCTCGATTCTAGGACCTGAGCCAAAGGCAGATGCTTAACCAACTGAGCCACCCAGGCACCCCTCAACCTCTTTCTTCTTAATGCTTTTTTGAAGCATTAAGTCTATGTTGTCTAAGCATATATGACTGGTAATGGGAGTTAATCATATAAACTAGACTCTATACATGAGTAAGGTACTGTTTACCCTTCTTCGGCCTAGAAATGTTTTAATTTTATTAAAAACCTAGCCCTTTAGGAAGGTACTGAGCAATTGTACTGTTGGAAATTTCAGGAAAGACTACTAGGGTGTCATCTTTAGGGAATATCCGGTAAGTTATTTTTTCGGACTTCTGGATGTGCTTCTGCAGACAAGGCCAGTCCTACCTGTGGCTTCTCTGTTTTCATGATCTACTTCAGGTAAAGGTGGGGCTGTGCTATTTAACCAAAGTAGCCTATATAACTTTATTCTTAAGTTATGGGCTGTATGGGCGCCTGGGTGGCTCAGTTGGTTAAGCGACTGCCTTCGGCTCAGGTCACGATCCTGGAGTCCCTGGATCGAGTCCCGCATCGGGCTCCCTGCCCAGCAGGGCGTCTGCTTCTCCCTCTGCCGTTTTCCCTCTCGTGCTCTCTGTCTCTCATTCTCTCTCTCTCAAATAAATTAAAAAAAAAAAAAAGTTATGGGCTGTAACCTCTTTGGAAAACAATTTAGCAAAATGAACTATGAGCCCTGTTGATATTTAAATATTCATATCCAGTTAAAATTCAGTAACTTATAATTTATTCAAAGAAAAATAATTCAAAGAAAACAATATACCAAAAGCAATGTGCATGGAGAAATTCACTGCAGTGTTATTTATAGTAACATTAGAGATGATCTAATTGCTCAGCAAGGGGGAAATGGCTGAATAAATATCAAAGCAAGTCAATGAAATATTATGTAGTTGTCAAAGTAATAATTTTGAACATTATATAATAGCATGAAGATGTCATGATATGTTAATTAAATAAAACAGAAAAAGATCATATTACCTCATCATTACAACTTCAGAAAATATGTGAGCATGGATAAATACTAGAAGTAAAAACTGTAAATTGCGTACTGTCATGTTGGAAATTGTGTATGTTCTTCCTTTCTTTTTATATTTTCTGTATTGTCATTATTTTTATTTGTACAATGTAAATAAGTACTGAGTAAGCAATATGTAATTGAACATTTATCTACAAAATGTACAGCACTCTACAAAATATGCTCAGGTTTGATTTGGTTCTATTTAAATTAATAATTATATGGACAGTTCAATACATATAGTCACAAGAGTGTATCTAGAAAAAAAAACAGAGAGTAAAGTAGTGAATTTGAAGTAGAAGACATGGATTGTTGTCTCCATGCAGCCACTAACAGTTTATTCCTCTGAAACTGAATCTTCTCACCTGTAAAACTCAGGAATTTTGACTGGAAGGTTTTTTTAAGTAACTTTCTGGTCTAAAGTTCTGTGATGCTGAGCTTATAGTTCTTTATTCAAAGCCTATCTAATTCAGGCACTATCTCACATGCTAATAATATTAATTACTACTTTGCATTTTACTTAGGACAGTTGCTGAAAATGTGATTTAGTTAAATCTCAAGTGACCATAAGTTTTAGGTACTATTAAAAATCTCTTCCCAACTCTCTATCCATCCTAGGAATTTTATCTTTGGAATTGCTAAGTAAAAATTATATATAAATGATTACTCTATCTGAAAAGGAAAAATATATGTATTTTCTTCATACATACTTTTTAAAGCTCTTCAGCATAAAAAAAAAACACTTTATGCCCAATTTAAACTCTGCAATTTAATTAGGAGGTCACAGAATTATGAAATAAATGTTTTCATAAAAATTATGACTGGATCAGGTAAAATTTTCTTGTTAACTGTTAACTCTAATTAAAAATTGTAAGTTACCTTTGGCGATGTTTCTAGGAAGAAGTTGCTTCAGCTGAGGTCGAAGAGGTTGCTGCCTGTGTTCTCCTTTAGGATTTTGATGGACTCCTGTCTCACATTGAGGTCTTTCAACCATGTGGAGTCTATTTTTGTGTGTGGTGTAAGGAAATGGTCCAATTTCATTCTTCTGCATGTGACTGTCCAATTTTCCCAACACCATTTGTTGAAGAGACTGTCTTTTTTCCATTGGACATTCTTTCCTGCTTTGTTGAAGATGAGTTGACCATAGAGTTGAGGGTCCATTTCTGGGCTCTCTAATCTGTTCCATTGATCTATGTGTCTGTTTTTGTGCCAGTACCATACTGTCTTGATGATGACAGCTTTGTAATAGAGCTTGAAGTCCGGAATTGTGATGCCACCAGCTTTGCTTTGCTTTTCAACATTCCTCTGGCTATTCAGGATCTTTTCTGGTTCCATATAAATTTTAGGATTATTCGTTCCATTTCTTTGAAAAAAGTGGATGGTATTTTGATAGGGATTGCATTAAATGTGTAAATTGCTCTAGGTAGCATTGACATCTTCACAATATTTGTTCTGAGAATTACAGACCAATATCCTCCATGAGCATGGAATGTTTTTCCATTTCTTTGTGTCTTCCTCAATTTCTTTCATGAGTATTTTATAGTTTTCTGAGTACAGATTCTTTGCCTCTTTGGTTAGATTTATTCCTAGGTATCTTATGGGTTTTGGGTGCAATTGTAAATGGGATCGACTCCTAAATTCTTTCTTCTGTCTCATTGGTGTATAGAAATGCCACTGATTTCTGTACATTGATTTTATACCCTGCCACTTCACTGAATTCCTGTATGAGTTCTAGCAGTTTTGGGGTGGAGTTTTTTGGGCTTTCCACATAAAGTATCACGTCATCTGCAAAGAGTGAGTGTTTGACTTCTTTGCCGAGTTGGATGGCTTTTATTTCTTTTTGTTGTCTGATTGCTGTGGCTAGGACTTCTAATACTATATTGAATAGCAGTGGTGATAGTGGACATCCCTGCCATGTTCCTGACCTTAGGGGGAAAGCTCTCAGTTTTTCCCCATTGAGAATGACATCCACTGTGGGTTTTTCATAGATGGCTTTTATGATATTGAGGTATGTACCTTCTATCCCTATACTCTGAAGAGTTTTGACCAAGAAAGGATGCTGTACTTTGTCAAATGCTTTTTCTGCATCTATTGAGAGGATCATATGATCCTTGTTCTTTCTTCTATTAATGTATCACATTGATTGATTTGCAGATGTTGAAGCAACCTTGCAGCCCAGGGATAAATCCCACTTGGTCATGGTGAATAATCCTTTTAATGTACTGTTGGATCCTATTGACAAGCATTTTGGTGAGAATTTTTGCATCCATGTTCATCAAGGATATTGGTCTGTAATTCTCCTTTTTGATGGGGTCTTTGTCTGGTTTTGGGATCAAGGTAATGGTGGCCTCATAAAATGAGTTTGGAAGTTTTCCTTCCATTTCTATTCTTTGGAACAGTTTCAGAAGAATAGGTATTAATTCTTCTTTAAATGTTTGGTAGAATTCCCCTGGGAAGCCATCTGGCCCTGGGCTTTTGTTTGTTGGAAGGGTTGCTGGAGTGGTGGGTGGTGGGAGGGATAGGGTGGCTGGGTGATAGACATTTGGGAGGGTATGTGCTATGGTGAGCATTGTGAATTGTGTGAGGCTGTTGAATCGCAGACCTGTACTTCTGAAACAAATAATACATTATATGTTTTAAAAAAAAGAGAAGATAGCAGGAAGGGAAAAATGAAGGGGGGAAAATCGGAGGGGGAGACGAACCATGAGAGACTATGGACTCTGAGAAACAAACTGAGGGTTCTAGAGGGGAGGGGGATGGGGGGATGGGTTAGCCTGGTGATGGGTATTAAAGAGGGCACTTACTGAATGGAGCACTGGGTGTTATACACAAACGATGAATCATGGCACACTACATCAAAAACTAATGATGTAACGTATGGTGATTAACATAACATAATAAAATGAAAAAATTGGTAAGTTAGAATTTGGAGTGGTCAATCTGTTTATGAATATGACACAAACCACTGGAGAATTTAAAAATAAGCTCCAACAAGGAATGTGAAAAGACCTCTAAAACAAAATACATTCTAATTCTTACCACCTTAGAACCAACTGGAATCAGCACAAATGAGGTCCATCTAGAGGCAGCCTTGCTTTTTGACATTTTCAGTAGCAGGAAGGAAACCAATTGCCTCTAATCAGAGACTTTGGTAATTAGTACAATTCAGGAGCTCACCACCTACAGGAAATGAAAAGACAGAACATAAAGTCAAAGCAGCTTGTTTTGCTTTGATCTTCAATAAAACTGTTTGCTACAGTACCCTAGCATTCTCAACTTTATTGAACATGAGGGTACATAACAGACACCATGCTGGTGGCTGATTTCATGAGGAAACTCCACCTCTTTCTGATCCCTATTTTTGTGTTAGACAAGAAGCTCTTCCTTCTAGAGATAAACTCATGAAACCTTATCTGATGTGGCATGAGGTAAAACAGTGTCACTCTGAGAACACAGATAAATTTGAATGAGCTACAAAACATTTAAGCTTTGTGAAAACCAACCAAATTTCACTATAACGTCTTTCCTCAAATAGTCTACAGTGTACAATCAAAGTCATTTATCTAATCAGTGTCTATGGAATACACAGAATTGTACGAATACACAGAATTTTTTTAAGTGCAAGAAAGGAAAAAAAAAATCATGAAATATTCAACACCAGCAACCCCCAATTTTAAAATTCCATGGGCTTTGAGGTTTGATGATTTAACTCAAGTTGTGGGTCATGTAAGAGATATTCTGGTCAGAGGAGTTATTATTTTGAGATGCTCTATCTCCTGAGTAATAGTGGTGATATAGAGATTCCAGGAAAATATGGTCACAGAAAGTGCAGAGAGCAATATTTTTATCAGTGCTAGTTGAAAGGTTTGAGAGAGAGAGATACAGCAAGAGATTAAATAAACAATTCCCGTAACCTCTGTTTGTCACTTACATGAATGACCCTTTGCCCAGAGAGCAGGGACAGAATTGACCCATAATAAGCCTGCTTAGGTATGTCTGTTTATCCAGCCAACATCTATTAGGTCCCTTCCACTTACCAATCAGTGTGCCAGGCACGGGATCCAGTGATGACTATCAAGACAGCCACCAACCTAAAATGTCTCCTCTAGTTTTTATCCAGTTACCATTCCACATAATTCCTTATGTTTCTGCCATTTAGATGTTTGACCTTCAAACTAAGGTGATTGAAACAAGGTTAAGAGAACATAAAGATAGACCTGAGTAAAATGCTAGTAGAGTGCAGAGTCTTTAGGATTTAGTCTACTGAATTTGTCCGATGAAATCCTCCTCAGTGACACTTATCTAAACTGAAATAGCTACAACTATTTATTTCTTTTTTTAGAAAGATTTTATTTATTTATTTGTCAGAGAGAGAGAGAGAACACAAGCAGGGGGAGGGGCAGACAGAGGGAGAAGCCGACTCCCCACTGACAGGGAGCCCAATGCAGGACTTGATCCCAGGACACTGGGATCATAACCTGAGCCAAAGGCAGACGCTTAACTGACTGAACCACCCAGGCATCCCCGACTATTTATTTCTAATTGGAAAAAAAAAAATTGATGTGGCTTCCCTGGGGGTTGGGAAGCCAGGAGAAAGTTCAAGTTTTTGCCTCATTTTTAGAATTCATTTTTTCCCATTTCTCCTTTTCATGAAATGAGTGCTAGCCTCTAAGCTACATGCCCTTTCGGACCATAGTCTTTTCTTTTTAATTCCAGTAGAGTTCACATACAGTGTTATATTAGTTTCAGGTGTACAATATAGTGATTCAACAATTGTATACATTAGTGCTCATTGTGATAAGTGTATTCTTAATCCCCTTCACTTATTTCACACATCTCCCACCTACCACCCCTCTGGTAACTATCTGTTTGTTCTCTATAGTTAAGAGTCTGTTTCTTGTTGTTTTTTCTTTTCTTTGTTAATTTGTTTTGTTTCTAAAATTCCACATATGTGTAAAGTCATATGGTATTTGTCTTTCTCTGACTAACTTATTTCACTTAACATCATATTCTAGTTCCAACTAACTTGTTGCAAATGGCAAGATTTCATTCTTATTTATAGCTGAATAATATTCCATTATAATATATAAATTACATATTATATATATATGTGTATATATATATATATATCACCTCTTCTTTATCCATTTACCTATAGATGGACACTTGGCCTGCTTCCATAGTTTGGCTATTGTAAATAAAGTTGCAATAAACATAGGGGTGCATATATCCCTTCAAATTAGTGGTTTTGTATTCTTTGGGTAAATTACCCAGTAGTGGAATTACTATTAACCATAGTGTTTTTAACTGACCAAAAATTATGTATGGAAAAGCAAGAATTAAGCACATTTCTGACAAGTTTTACTCTTCAGAAATTTTCCCATGGTTCTTGCTCCTTTCTTACTTTATCCACTCTAGGACACCTGTGATTTCAAGAACAGCCCTGTAATTTGAAATCCAGTTTCTGAAATTCAAAGATGATGTCTCTGCCCATTTACTTATTGATTCATTATGAATCTATTACTTCTGAATTGGGTTTTATGGCTTAGTTTTATTGGAGTTCATGGAGTCAATTCCATTAATTTATGCTAAGAATGTGAGGATTTTTTTTCTGAATCTCACCGTTTGTTTCAGTGGAAATCAAATGAGAAGCCAGGTTTCCAGATTCCCATCAGTGTTCTTTCTGCCACTTCTTCTTATTCTGGCTTTTAAGATGCAATATTACCTATAAATAATACTTGAGTTAAAAAAAAATTCTGCTAATCGCCAGCAAAATGAAACAGTGAAAATAGAAACAGGTAGAAAATAAAATCCTGATGTTGTCATGGTATATTTTAAAGGTACCCCTGAAAATTGATTACAGATCATACATTTTGTTTAATTCTAATTATGTGGAACTCCAAAGTCATTTTGGTAACAGAAATTGTTCTAACCTAATGCTAAATAGCATTTAATTTTTTTAATTGCTTTGGTAAGAACTTTAAAATTAAGAGATCTATTAATGAATCAGACAAACAAAGCCTAGTAAAATGAAGAATCTGTATCTTTATTCACGATTCAAGAATTATTCCAACTTAAAGTGAATATATCTTAGTATTGCCTGAGGGGCTCAGTAGGTTAAGTGTCCACCTTCAGGTCAAGTCATGATCCCAGGGTCCTGGGATCGAGCTCTGCTACGTCAGGCTCCTTGCTGGAGGGGAACCTGCTTCTCCTTCTCCTCCTAGCTCAGTGTTCTCTCTCTCTAATAAATTAATAAAATCTTTAAAAAAATGAATATACGTTTAATGTTTTATGGTTGTAGATCAAATGAAAAAAAATTTCTGCCTCTAAACCCTGCTTACCAAAGAATTAGTGAAATACAGACATTGATATATATCCCTAAAATTGCATTTCCTAAGGAAATATCTATTTAGCTCCTGACTTTTTTTGTCAACACAGTTGATACATAAAAGAGGATATATTGGCAACTTCCAAATTAAAAGTCAATGTAAAAGATTTTGATAAATCCAAAATAGTAAAAATAGGATAGGAAAAATTAGAGTAAAGAAATAATAAAAGAAAATAAATCAGCTAAATTGTCCAGCTTTCTTGATTTAAGGAAGGAAGCATTTAGGAGATTAGGTGTTGATTTTTACATTCTTGTACTTCAAGGAGAGATAATATTGGCATGGCCATTTATGGCCCTCCTTCCTACCTGCATTGTTTTAGCAAGCTTTAGGTGAATGCTTTTGTAATAGACTAATACCCTCTCTCTGGATATACTTTTCATTTCAAAGCAATATATAAACATTACACCTCCAGTTCTGGGAGAGCTTGAGGTACAAAGAAAACCAGAATGGATGTGATCATGGGAATATCCATAGCCAGGCGTTAACATTTACAGTTAAATATGTCAGCATCAGACTTCCTGCTGTACCGCCCACCATTTCACACAATTCAGCTAGCTGACTCATTCAAAACCTTAAGGCTAATCAGAATAAATTAATGAGTCATCATTAATAAATGGGCAAATTATGTCCCTTTATTCCTCATGGGAGTAAAATAACTCTCCTGAGTACCTTTTGGAGTAAATGTGTTTCAACTATGGCCTTTTGAATTACTATCTATAATAATTTACATACTTAGGGAAGACATAAAATTTTTAGAGCTGTGAGTAACTACTGGTCAGGCAAGGAAACTGGAAAAAAAAAAGTGGTTTACCATATATTTATGAAGAAAAAATTAACTGACAAACAGACTTTGTTATGATTCTTAATAATAATGAACTATAGTTTTATATGTGTGGTGGGATGAAGTAGTCAGAGATCTGATCCTGGCATTTCTGTCTACATGTTTTTAATTCATCCAGTGGAGGCATTCAAAGAAAGCCCTTTGTTTTGCCCTTCTTTTGAATTTAGAAGTCTCACACTGTGCACAGTATTTTTCACTCCCATCAGGTGATGTAATGATAAGAATATTTTAAGATCAGCAGATGAGACATTATATATAAAGTGTATTATTGACAGAAGCCAAAAACCCATTCAACTGATTGGGAGAACACAGAAATTTATTAGGACTCAAAATCCCAAATAAGACCTCTATCTGAATCAGTGCTTATTTTAAACATATTAACTACTTCAATAAATTATTTCCTTTGTTTTTTTTCTATTGATTTTTAAAATATTTAACAGCTTTATTGAACTACAGTACAAATACCATAAAATCTACCCATTTGAAGTATGCAGCTTGATGATTTTTACTAAAATTTAGAATGCTGCAAGTATCATCATAATCCAGTCTTTTTTAAGATTTTATTTTTTAGTAATCTCTACACCCAACATGGGGCTCAAACCTACAACCCCAAGATCAAGAGTCACATTCTCTTCCAACTGAGCCAGGCAGGCATCCCCATCATAGTCCAGTTTTAGGTAACTTTTCTCATTCTAAGATGATCTCTCATGTCTGTTTTCAGTGAAACCTGTTCACACTCCCAGTTCATGCAACCACTGATATAGTTTCTGTCTCTATAGGGTGCTTTTTCTAGATTGTATACAAAAGGTGTGGTAGGAAAAATAAAAGATGTTCACACCCCAATCCCTGGAACCTATGAATATTTTACCTCACAAACCAAAAGGGACTTTGCTGATGTGAGACCCTCAGATGGGAAGATTATTCTGGATTATTTGGATGAGCCCATTCTAATCACATGAGTCCTTAAAACAGAGAATTTTTCCCAGCTGAGTCAAAGGGATACAATAATAGAAGAGTCAGAGAAATGTAATGTGAGAGGGACTTGACCTGCCATTGTTGGTTTTGAAGAAAGAAAAAGGGGGCCATGAGCCAGGGAATACAGTGAGCCACTAGAAGGAAAAATCGAAGAGACAGATTCTCCTGTAGAGCCTCCAGAAAGGAACAATACCAAAAGCAATATCCAACATAAAAATAATCAGTGATACCTTTTGAAATTATTATTGATGGCATATAACTTAAGCACTATGTACATTCTTAAAAAGCTGGTGCTATAGAACCCAGAGAGGCTGCATTTAAATTGACATTTAAATTTTCTACTCTCTCTTTCCTCCCATGGGACAACATAATAAAGATTTTCTTCCTTTTAATTTTTATTTTGCTGTTTTATCAATATTGCTAGTTATGAAGAAGCTTTTTAAAATTTAAGTGAAACAAACATTATCTAATTATTAGCTAATACATTCCTTTTGTACAGTCTGTATGAACAGGTGAATTTTCTCCAGTGCTAGATCTCTCTTTCACTTAGTCAGACAATTCAAAAATATGAGTGAAAATGTCAAGATTTGAATATCCCCATTTACCTTGGACTCTGAAAAGAGTCAATATGGCATGCTTGACATTTAGCCTAATTACCATAATTGCAATAAATCATGTAGGAAAATGTCAGTGAACCTAAAATAATATCCTTCTTTTCATATTAGCTAGTTGAGTAGTTTTCCCTAATCTCTACTTATGGGAAAAGATTTGGAGAGTCCTCTCCTTGTCAGTTTATACTTGAATTGAGTTGTGTAAATACATAGAAGGATATCTAGATATCTTCTAACATAACCAAATTTTGTGTTAGGGCTAAATCTGAATTCATCTATTTGGCACATGAAGTTGTAATCTTATTAGAATTAAAGAAAACAATAAGGAGCTTATTTACAGAGCTTTATTTGTATAAATTATAAAAGTACACCTCTAGAAATGATTAGGATATGTTAAACCACACATGTCACCCATTAAGAACCTATCCTGAAAATTATTTTTCCTATATAAACTAATTACTGAACTTTAGTTTTGCTAATGTATCTGCCACTAGATAAAGTGTGTCTGAGTATGATGTGTATTGTTCAGGCAGCAATTTCTGTGTTTGGAAATTCAAAAAATTAATAAATCCAGGTTTAGTTCATGAAATAAAAATGTTTTGAATTTCATTTAATCAAAGAAAACCTATAAAGACTAAAGCACAGTGAGTTCCATACTAAGATTAGCTTAGATTTGTGTTCTGCTGACAATTCCATTTCTGGGTGTGACTTCAGTATATTTTTAGAAATCATAGTAATTGCCACTATGACATTAAATTCAGATACTTTTCACCCTTTGCTGACTGATCCTTCACTCATCTTTCTATGCTTTTTCTTTTATTATTATCTATCTATTACTATCTATCTACAATAGATAGATATCTATTACTATTTATCTATTATTATCTATCTACTACTATCTATCTATTAACTTTTATTATCCATGTAGTTGTGAAAATTGAAATCTTGCCATTTGTTACCTTATTTTTATGTGATTATGTATAATGATTATTATTTTTTAGATTTCATTAATGAAACATTAACAGAACAGAAAATTAGAGGCTATTTTCAGCACTTATATATTGGTCATGGAATTTAGAAACCAAATCCCCATAATGTTAATGGCACATTCATTATTCACAAAAATTTATAGAATTCATGATTTCAAAAGATATTCTATGATTACTTTTGTACTATTGTTCACTAACTTGTTGCTTTTAGGTTTTGGTTTTGGCTTTTTGTTTTGCTTTTCATAAAAGGGTACAAATATCAATTGAATTAAACTTTATGTGTTATTTCAAACTATTTAAAATCGTGTCTGATGGGAGTCCTTTAATCAAGATGCTATGTAAAATTGACAGCATATTCCAAAAATAAGGTTATTTTTATTATTATCGTTCTCATTTATTAGTTAAACTGGTCCATCTTTAGGGCACCTGGGTGGCTCAGCCATTAAGCGTCTGCCTTCAGCTCAGGTCATGATCCTAAGGTCCTGGGATCGAGCTCTGCATCAGGCTCTCTGCTCAGGGAGGAGCCTGCTTTTCCTTCCCCTCTGCGAGTCCTGTCCCCCCTCCCCGCTTGTGCTCTCTGGCTCTCTCTATCTCTCTGTCAAATAAATAAATCTTTAAACTGGTCCATCTTTAAAATAGTCCTCCTTGAATTGATCCCCCAGTTTGTCATTTATTATGAGTTATAATAAATTTTTTGTTTACCTTTGTAAGATATTAAACTTTATATTTATAAATTGATGTGTCACTCAGTACCCCGGACAAGTAATACAGGAAGAGTATCATCTTCCACTAAATGAAAAGGGGTACACAGTAGAAAGTTAAAAAGGGAGAGCTTGAGTGATCAGGGGAATTGTGGGAATCCTTCCACATTTCTCCATGTCCAAGGAAATCCAGAATCCTTTTAAGGACTCTATGAATCATATTTTAATTTCTACTTACATTGTGGTAGGGGTCTATTTGCTTTTAAAAAAGAAAACAAGGAGAGAAGCAATACTAAGCTTTGTCATACTATATTCTAATTTTGCATTACTATTTTCCAATATTTTGTAAAGTATTTTATAATGACAGTGGACAAGAGAGTATTTCTAGCTACAATGAAGTGTTAATTTATGTAAACAGCTTCAGTTTTTACTTTATGAAATCCTGACTTTTCTTGATTGGCAAGGAGATAATAGCTTTAGGTGGTGAATTTCTTCACATATATGATCTATATTGAGTAAAGGATTGAAGATTATGCTATAAATCATGAGATTTCCAGTAGTTTCCAACTAGTCACATTTAAAGTATATAGTTTGAGATGGAATGAAAATATGTACAGTCATTTTAATAAAAGCTAAGAAGTTTCTCTTTGCAAGAGCTGCATTATTAATAAACATAACCCTTTTGATTTGTTTTCTATGGTGACATTCTTAGATTTTAATAAAAACAATAAATAGAAATAAGTACTCATTTCACAAACTCATGCTTCAAACTGTCACAAGTTCTAGAAATAAAATTTCCTGCTATCAATAGAGGAAAATATAATTTTTCTAGTTAACAGGTTAAGAAACATCACTTCTTTTGAGGGGGGTTAGGGAAAGGAACAGAGGGAGAGGGAGAGAGAATCTTAAGCAGGTTCCACGCCCAGCGCAGAGCCCGACACCGGGCTTGGTCTCACAACCCTGAGATCATGACCTGGAGTTGAAATCAGGAGTCAGACGCTTAACCAACTGAGCCACCAAGGCACCCCAGGGAAGTCACTTATGATAATCCAGTGCCAGTATTCAGTGTGGGTGGCCAAACAGAACTCTTTTTCTTGTTCCTTGGATGACATGAGCCTTGTTTTAGTCTTGTCTGGCATCCTGAGAAGTCTATATGACATGACTATTTCTCTGCCTTTCCAGCTCATTGTTTTCTCTAATTTTTGATGAAAAGACAGGATTCACATTTCCCAATGTCTTTACCTTGACTTCCCCAGAACATTAAGAGTGTTGCAAATAATACTAATGTGATTTTATTACTTTCTTTAATACTTTTAGGTTTCCTGTTTCCTTTTTAAATATCACACATAATGTATTGAACATATATGCAGTCACATTTTAATAGAATGTCACAACAGAAAAGAGACAAAAGGACATTTTACTTTTTGGATTCATCATGAGAATTTTCAAAATGACTATTGAAAAGGAATATTTATCAAATATATTGAATAATAGCATATTTCTTTGTTGGTATGCCCACTTCTGAACTTGAATATCAAAATATATTTTTTGTTTCTCTATAATTTTCAGCAAAATTCCTAGATAAAATTACAAGCCAATAATCAAAGGGAAAAGGAGATTATGCGATACAGTATCCTTTATTTCAAAACAAATTTGATATTGTTAAATCCACTTATAACCATCCTTGTTTTTCCTTTTAGTGACTCAGTGGCCTTGTAATAATTTTAATTTTATTGTAGATTTTGTGTAGCTGTCATGAATTAATGTTACCAAGACTTGACATAATTTTTAATATATGTGGACATTAAAGAAAGTTTGCATGATAGGAATTTTTTCATCAGAAAAAAATGGGTTGACTTTCTCTTCTAATTATTTGTGTTTCTATGTGTGATCACATATGTATGTTGAGGCCCTAGTTGTATACTGTCATCTAACTTTTTAAAAGATGAAATTATCATTGCTTTTTCAACTAAGAGGACTTAATTTGGAGTTTAAAAACTCAGACAATAATGAAAAATGAAAGTTGTCTTCTGAATTTACTGGAGTCAAAATGCAGTGCCAAATTTCAAGGGCACTATCCTTTACAATTCCTGGCGTTTTTTACTTTTGAGGGTATCCTGATATATCATTTGGCCTCCTGTTTTACCTCCTTGTTTGCCAAGACAAGTCTCAATGAGGTGTAGAAAAGATATCTGGGGCCAAATAATACAGTGTGGTTTAAAAACACTTGCCTCATGTAAATAGAGTCTTGGTGAGAGAATATCTTAAGAGTTGCCTTTCCAACAATAATACTATGTGGTTTTGGGAAAATTATGGTATTATTGCCTTCGTTTGTTTATATGTAGAATTTTAAAGGTTTAATCAATATTGTTAAACTTATGATGATTCTTTGCTCAGTTGTTAATCTGGAATTCTTTGTAAAATAGAAAATCAGCAAAGTTGTGTTTGGTTTCAGTATAACGTTTTCTTCAAAAGGATTGCAGCAGAAATAGTTCAGGAAAAAAAAAGTCTTAATATAATAAGTGGCATCCTAAAAAGATTGTTGTCCATTATGTTGTAACTCATTGACTATTATCTAGAAAAAAGTTTCCAATGGTATATTATACATATTGTTATAAACCTTTGCTTGCATTTTATGTTTGCTTACTCCTGATGAATTATAAAAGAGCTGTTGCAATGGGACTGCTCCTCCTCATATTTTGTGCTGTAGTGGAGGCTTAGAAGTGAAGGTTGCTTCATTGCTTGATTTAACAATGCTCTTACAGATATATTAGGTGAGCTTGCTGAAACCGGCTAGTCAAGAACTACGGCATGACTCCTGAGAATTTTGGGTAGCTCTTATAACTGGTAACTACAAAACAATTTCGTTTTCAAAGTTCATGTAAGACTTAAATTTGGAGTTCCTGGAAAATAATTCACATTAATTCTTTGAATGCTTCTTTATTCCTAGAATTCGATTTTTGTTGGCTACCCACCTTTCTGCAACATTGCTGTAATGCTGATATCTTCTGTCATAAAAAGACGGTAATGGTATTCTTATATTGTTAGCATTCACAGTTCTACCTTTTCTATTATTTACCAAGTGCTGTATGATTTGTCATCATATAATCCCAGGTGAAAAACTCTATTTTTGAAATATTTTTGCTGTGTGGACAAGTTTCTTAAACTTTCTTAATGACAGTTTCCTAATGCATGAAATCAGGCAAAGGGCAGTGGCTAACTAAATTATAGGTATCTTATGTCTTTACCTCAGACTATTTAAATGAGCCTGGCTTGTAAAGAGCTGAGCAAAAACAATTAGAGCAACAATGAAAATGCACGTAAACTGTGTCATAAATGATCCCATGAAAACATCCTTTGGGAACAGTAACTCTCTCACTTATGTAGGATAACTTGTAATGTGTGTAAAGTAGGAAATAGCAGATGTTATTTCCTTTACTATCAGTGCAACTTTGGGGCTGAGTGGTGGGGTGGGTGTGGTTGCTGAATCCTCCATCTGCTTATATATACTGATTGGTGAGTGTGTGTGTGACAACACGGTATGTGAAGATGTGGATGTGGAGGGTGAATTCCTAGGATTCAGGAGGCCTCAACCCCAATACTCTCTTGTTCTGTGATCTAGACTCTTAATTGTGGTTTCCTCATATTTAAAAGCAAGTAATAACAATTTCTCTCTAAATGTCACCAGGTAATTATAAATATCACATGAGATAAGTATATGCTAGTGATTTATAAACCATTAACTACCATAAAATGCAAGGTACTCTTATTCAGATAGAACGTAAATCCCTTCCATGCTCCATCATGCTCTCTTAATAATTTTTATTATAAAAGAAAGTATAAATAAAGAAAATCTCATAAATTAAGTGTATAACTTAATGTGTTATTATGAAGGGAACATCCCTGTGAATACCACACTGATCAAGAAATAGAATTTTACCAGATACCTCAGAAGCTCCTCTATGTGCCTAATCCCAATAATAAACTTTTGTGCCCCACCCCTGAAAATAACCAATACTTTAATTTTTATAGTGATCATTTGCTTGGATTTTATAGTTTTATCACCCACAAGTGTCCATCATTTAAAAAAAAAAAAACAGTATGTATTTTCATCCTCTACAAATCTACCAGTTCCCTCCTGTATTCCTTTCTCTTCCTTCCTGTTGAAGAATCCAAGGAATTTATACTGGATATTTCCCACAGTCTGAATTTCATTGATTGCACACTCATGGTAATCAGTAAGTTTCCTTTCCCTTCGTGTTTCTTGCAAATTGGCAGCCGGTTCCAGATGCTTGATCAGAATGCTTATCTTTTTGGCAAGACTATGGTCAGTATTGGGTTTACTCATCAGTGTCTGGTTGTTTCTCTTTCTGGATGTGAGCTGTTGATGCTCAATGCCTAGATCCATTAATTCACAAGACACCGGGAAAATGGTATTTATTCAAATTTTATAATTTCATTTTTATGTATTAGTTGAAGTATTTTTATCAAGCTATCATTCCCCTCATAAACTCTTTGTTTATCCAGTGGTATCATTTATACAAATAAGGCTTGATTGTTTCTCTTTTTGGTACCAATTTTCAAAAAAATGAACTGCAAATACTATCCTTATGGAAGCACAAATTGTTCCTTGTAGCCTTGACCAGTTGGTTCCTAAATCTTTTGACATGATCTTAGTAGTCTTTGATAGTTTCAGATTCCTCTTACACATTTCCTCCTTTGGGCCTGGAATTATCCATTTCTGTTTGAAATCCTGGTTTCCTTAAGGAGGAAATGATATTTCAAAACCACAGTCTGGTTGCTAAGAGCTTGTGATTTTTTTCCTAAGCCTTTTCAGTGGATAGGACTGGCAAATGTATTTTTTATAAGTGAGCACATATATTTAATTGCATGTATATAAAATATCTCATGACTTTATATCAATACTTTCCATTCATATTTAGTACTACCGAATTTTTACTTAATTTCTATTGAAGTATACCCATTTCATGTTCTTCCACACCAAGTGTCCTTGTTTTCAAATTCATGGAGGATAATAGAATTAGGATATCCCTAAACTGTTTTATTTCACATTATACACATGATATCTTAAGAAAATAATACTCAATATGATTACTGAGAATAATTATTTTCTACATATTCTCCCTAGTCATCTTCATTTTTTAAAAATAGTTGTACTATATTTATATTGTCAGAATATCTAGCTATTACAAATATTCTTTCTCTTTTAATTCTTATTTAATTTTGGTCTCTGACTAAATATTTATTTAAAGGTATATTTTCATTCCTTCATTTCCTTAGATATGTTGTTCTATTCCTTTATGACAGAAGTGTAACTGTTAGATGAAAATCTATTTTTCCATATAAATGATAAGTTATTTTTGCCTATATGTCCTTCATTTTTTCCTTTCATTTAAAGTCCAGAATAAATCTCACTGGAAAAGTAAATATGTAGTAAAGATAGTGGATTAATTACTATAAAGCTAGTATAAAGGTTAAAAGACAAAAGTAGTAATAATAACTATGTTTATAACAGGTAAGGGATATACAAGATAAAAAGATGTAAAATGTGACATTAGAAACATAAAACATGAACGGAGAGTAAAAATGTTGAGTTTTAGAATGGGATCAATCTTAAGTTATTATCCACTTAAAACAGACTACTATAGATATAAGTTGTTATATGTAATCCTCATAGGAACCATAAAACAAAAGCCTATACTAAATACACAAAAATAAAAGAATAAAAGCATATCACTAATGAAAATCATCAACTTACATAGGAAGAGAGCAAGAGAAGAGAAGAACATAGACTAACTACAAAAACCACTAAAAAACAATTAACAGGGACCCCTGGGTGGTTCAGTCAGTTAAGCATCTGCCTTCAGCTCAGGTCATGATCCCAGGGTCCTGGGATCAAGTTCCATATTGGGCTCCTTGCTCAGCGGGAAACCTGCTTCTCCCTCTGCCTGACGCTACCCCTGTTCGTGCTCTCTCTCTCTCTCCCTCCCTCTCACTCTCTCTCTGACAAATATATAAATCTTTAAAAAAAGAAAATAAAATAAAACAATTAACAAAATGACAGTAAGTACATACCTATCAATAATTACTTTAAATGTAAATGGACTAAATTCTCTAATCAAAAGATAAACAGTGACTGAAATGGATAAAAAAAATAAGACCCATTTATATGCTGCCTACAACGGACTCACTTTAGATGTAAGGACACACACAGGCTGAAAGTGAAGGGGTGGGAAAAGTTATTCTATGCAAATGGAAACCAAAAGAAAGCTGGTATATGTATAGTTATAGCAGACAAAATGTTCTTTAAAACAAAAAATTTGATTCTCAACCACTACCTTCCACTAAATAAAACTAGATCTTTGTAAGTTAAAAACTAACATCAGAGGAGGAGCAAGATGGCAGAGGAGTAGGAGACCTAAATTTCATCTGGTCCCAGGAATTCAGCTAGATAATTATCAAACCATTCTGAACACCTACAAACTCAACAGGACATCAAAGAAAAGAATAGCAGCAACTCTATGATGAGAAAAGCGACAACTTCCTGGAAAGTAGGATGTGCAGAGAAGTGAATCCGGGACAACATACAGGAAGATAGATTGCGGGGGTGCGGCGGGAGGGAGCCTCCGTCAGCAGGCTACTGGCAAGTGATAGAGCAGCGGAGCACAAAATTGGAAATTTTAGAAGTCTGCTTCACTGAAGGACATGTTCCAGTGGCTAAGCAGGGATGGAACCCTTGCTGGGACAGCATGGTCACAGGACCCTTGGGGTCACAAAGACCGGGGGTGCCTGAGTGTGGCAGAGCAGGGAAGCCAGCTGCAAAGACAGAGCCGAGGAGTGTGCTCTCAGCTCAGGGTTGCCATAAACTGTGATCCATGGCACAGTCGGGCCACTGCTCTTGGAGCAGGGACCTAACAAGTGGCAGATCCGGGAAGACTCCCCTTCTTTCCCCAGGAGGAACAGCGTGGGAGTCCGCCGCAGGAATCTGCTAGGTTTGGAGACTCCAAACGGGGTCGTGTGCCAGAGATAGAAACACTCTGTCACAGGCCAGGTGAGCATGGAGTGCGGCCAGAGACCAGGGAGATAGGAGTGATTGACTGCTTTTCTATGAGGGCTCACTGAGGAGTGGGGCTTTGAGTTTTCAGCTCCTCTGGGACCAGAGATTGGGAGGCTGTGATTTTCTCTCTCATCCTCCAAAGCTGTACGGAAAGCTTTCAGGAAAAAAAAGCTACCAAAAGCAAACCCAAGCAAATTACTTAGCCTGGCCCCTGGCAAGGGCAGTGCAATTTTGCCTCAGGCAGACATTTGAGAATCATTGCAACAGGCCCCTCCCCCAGAAGATCAGCAAGAACATCCAGCCAAGACTAAGTGTACCAATCAATGAGAACAGCAAAACCCCAGCACTTGGGGAATACAGCACATAGAAATCATGGCTTTTTTCCCATGATGGTTTACTCTTTCAAAGTTAATTTTTTAAACTTTCTTTACTTTTTTCTTTTTCTATTCTTTTAGTTGAATTTTTCTTCTTTCCTTTTCAACCAACATCTTATCAATTCCTTTTTAAAAATCTTTTTTGAATTTTCATTTTTACAGTCATATTCTATCCCTTCATTGTATTTAACCTTATTTTTTTATATATATATATAAGTTTTTCTTTCTCTAAAATTTTGGGATACAATTTCTTCTAACAGACCAAAATATACCCTAAATCTAGTGTATGACATTGTCCTAGTCTCCCTCCTGACCACATTCTCTCTTTCTTTTTAAAATTCTTTTTCATTCTTTTTTTAACTAACTTCTTATCACTCTTTTTTAAAAATATTTTTTAATATTCATCTTTACAGTCATATTCCATCCCTTCATTGTATTTACCCTTATTTTTGTATATATATGTTTTTCTTTATTTAAAATTTTGGGAGGCAATTTCTACTAACAGACCAAAATACACCCAAAATCTAGTGTATGGCTCTGTTCTGTTCACCAGCCTGATCATATTCCTTTTTCTTTTTTTTTTTCCCTTTCTTCTACCCCAGTTTTGGGTCTCTTCCGACTTGTTTAGTGTATATTTTTCTGGGGTCGTTGTTACCCTTTTAGCATTTTGTTCTCTCATTCATCTATTCTCCTCTGGACAAAATAACAAGATGGAAAAACTCATCTCAAAAAAAAAGAACAAAAGGCAGTACCGACTGCCAGGGACCTAATCAATACAGACATTAGTAACTAGAGTTCAGAATGATGATTATAAAGATACTAGCTGAGCTTGAAAAAAACATAGAAGATACTAGAGAATCCCTTTCTGGAGAAATAAAAGAACTAAAATCTAACCAAGTCAAAATCAAAAAGGCTATTAACGAGGTGCAATCAAAAATGGAGGCTCTAACTACTAGGATAAATTAGGCAGAAGAGACAATTAGTGATATAGAAGACCAAATGATGGAAAATAAAGAAGCTGAGAAAAAGAGAGATAAACAACTACTGGATCACAAGGGCAGAATTCAAGAGATAAGTGATACCATAGATGAAACAATATTAGAATAATTGGGATCCCAGAAGAAGAAAGAGAGAGAGGGGCAGAAGGTATATTGGAGCAAATTATAGCAGAGAACTTCCCCAATTTGGGGAAGGAAACAGGCATCAAAATCCAGGAGGCACAGAGAACCCCCCTCAAAATCAATAAAAATAGGTGAACACCCTGACATCTAATAGTAAAACTTACAAGTCTCAGACACAAAGAGAAAATCCTGAAAGCAGCTCGGGACAAGAGGTCTGTAACCTACAATGGTAGAAACATTAGATTGGCAGCAGACCTATCCACAGAGACCTGGCAAGCCAGAAAGGACTGGCATGATATATTCAGAGCACTAAATATAGAAAAATATGCAGCCAAGGATACTATATCCAGCTAGGCTGTCATTGAAAAGAGAAGGAGAGATAAAAAGGGTCCAGGACAAACAAAAACTAAAAGAATTTACAAACATCAAACCAATTCTACAAGAAATATTGAAAGGGATCCTCTAAACAAATAAAAAGCCTAAAAGTAACATAGACCGGGAAGGAACAGAAACAATATACAGTAGCAGTCACCTTATAGGCAATACAATGGCACTAAATTCACATCTTTCAATAGTTACCTTGAATGTAAATGGGCTAAATGCCCCCCAATCAAAAGACATAGGGTATCAGACTGGATAAATAAACAAGACCCATTGATATGCTGCCTGCAAGAGACTCATTTTAGACCCAAAGACATCTCCAGATTGAAAGTGAGGAGGTGAAAAACCATTTACTATGCTAATCGACATCAAAAGAAAGCTGGGGTTGCATTCCTTATATCAGACAAATCAGATTTTAAACCGAAGACTATAATAAGAGATGAGGAAGGACACTACATCATACTCAAAGGGTCTATCCAACCATATCTAACAAATGTAAATATCTATGCCCCTAACATGGAAGCAGCCAATTATCTAAGCCAATAGTACATTAAAAGGATTATTCACCATGACCAAGTGGGATTTTTTTTCCTGGGCTGCAAGGTTGGTTCAACATCCATAAATCAATCAATGTGATACAATACATTAATAAAAGAAAGAACAAGAACCATATGATCCTGTCAATAGATGCAGAAAAAGCATTTGACAAAGTACAGCATCCTTTCTTGATCAAAACTCTTCAAAGTATAGGGATAGAGGGTACATACCTCAATATCATAAAAGCCATCTATGAAAAGCCCACAGCAAATATCATTCTCAATGGGGAAAAACTGAGAGCTTTTTTCCTAAGGTCAGGAACATGGCAGGGATGTCCACTGTCACCGCTGCTATTCAACATAGTACTAGAAGTCCTAACCTCAGGAATCAGACAACAAAAAGAAATAAAAGCCATCCAAATCGGCAAAGAAGTGAAACTCTAACTTTTTGCAAATGATATTATACTTTATGTGGAAAACCAAAAAACTCCACCCCAAAACTGCTAGAACTCATACAGGAATTCAGTAAAGTGGCAGGATATAAAATCAACGTACAGAAATCAGTGGCATTTCTATACACTAACAAGACAGAAGACAGAATTTAGGAGTCAATCCCATTTACAATTGCACCCAAAACCATAAGATACCTAGGAATGAATCTAACCAAAGAGGCAAAGAATCTGTACTCAGAAAACTATAAGATATTCATGAAAGAAATTGAGGAAGACACAAAGAAATGGAAAAACGTTCCATGCTCATGGACTAGAAGAACAAATATCGTGAAAATGTCTATGCTACCTAGAGCAATCTACACATTCAATGCAATCCCTATCAAAATACCATCCACTTTTTTCAAAGAAATGGAACAAATAATCCTAAAATTTGTATGGAATCGGAACAAAAGACCCTGAATAGCCAGAGGAATGTTGAAAAACAAAAGCAAAGCTGGCAGCATCACAATTCTGGACTTCCAGCTCTATTACAAAGCTGTCATCATCAAGACAGTATGGTACTGGCACAAAAACAGACACATAGATCAATGGAACAGAATAGAGAGCCCAGAAATGGACCCTCAACTCTATGGTCAACTCATCTTCGACAAAGCAGGAAAGAATGTCCAATGGGAAAAAAGACAGTCTCTTCAACAAATGGTGTTGGGAAAATTGGACAGCCACATACAGAAGAATGAAACTGGACCATTTCCTTAAACCACACACAAAAATAAACTCAAAATGGAGGCAAGACCTAAATGTGAGACAGGAATCCATCAAAATCCTAAAGGATAACACAGGCAGCAACTCTTCGACCTGAGCTGCAGCAAATTCTTCCTAGAAACATCGCCAAAGGCAAGGGAAGCAAGGGCAAAATGAACTATTGGGACTTCATCAAGATAAAAAGCTTTTGCAAAGCAAAGGAAACAGTCAACAAAACCAGAAGATAACTGACAGAATGGGAGAAGATATTTGCAAATAACATATCAGATAAAGGGCTAGCATCCAAAATCTATAAAGAACTTATCAAACTCAACACCCAAAGAACCACTAATCCAATCAAGAAATGGGCAGAAGACATGAACAGACATTTTTCCAAAGAAGACATCCAAATGGCCAACAGACACATGAAAAAGTGTTCAACATCACTCGGCATCAGGGAAATCCAAATCAAAACCTCAATGAGATACCACCTCACACCAGTCAGAATGGCTAAAATGAACAACTCAGGAAACGACAGATGTTGGCGAGGATGCGGAGAAAGGGGAACCCTCCTACACTGTTGGTGGGAATGCAAGCTGGTGCAGCCACTCTGGAAAACAGTATGGAGGTTCCTCAAAAAGTTGAAAATAGAGCTACCATATGATCCAGCAATTGCACTACTGGGTATTCACCCCAAAGATACGAATGTAGTGAACTGAAGGGGCACATGCACCCCAATGTTTATAGCAGCAATGTCCACAATAGCCAAACTATGGCTCCTAATAAAAGCAACACACACACACACACACACACACACAGGAATATTATACAGCCATCAAAAAATGAAATCTTGCCATTTGCAACCACATGGCTGGAACTAGAGGGTATTATGCTAAGCGAAATAAGTAATCAGAGAAAGACAAGTATCATATGATCTCACTGATATGAGGAATTTGAGAAACAAGACAGAGGATCATAGGGGAAGGAGGGAAAAATGAAACAAGATGAAAACTGGAGGGGGAGATAAACCATAAGAGACTCTTAATCTCAGGAAACAAACTGAGGATTGCTGGAGTGGAGGTGGTAGGAAGGATGGGGTGCGGGGTGATGGACATTGGGGAGGGTATGTGCTATGGTGAACTGTGTAAGACTGATTAATCACAGACCTATACCCCTGAAATAAATAAATGTTATGTTAATTTAAAAAAACTAACATCAAAAATTAAAAATAAATGATAAGCTAAGAAAAAATATTTATACATGTATGTGAAAGAAGCTTAATAGTCTTTCTTGGTTATAGTATAAGGTAGTATAACAATCTTGTTTAATCAAAGCATGTTTAAAAGAACTTACTCATTAAAATGCATGTACCCAAAACTAAGTAATTTGCCTTAAAATCATCATGGATCTAGGAAAATATTTCATTCTAAATGCGTTACTTACAGTATGATTTACAATTTAACAAATTATACATTTGTTATACATTATACATTCCTAAAATACAGAATTGGCAAATTAATTATGCCCCACCAATACTAGGACACTTGGTATCAATTAAAAATAATGTGATTCTGTTTGTCTGTGTTTGTCTGTGTTTATAGTACTACAAAATAACAAAACAGCTTACAGGCAATGTGTACAGAGTACTCCAAACCTTTTTAAGCAAAAAACTCCTTGATTTTTCTAAAAACAAGTCTCTCAGATTTTCCACCATTTAATTATATTTAACTCATTTTAACCTTTGAAATATGTTCATGACACAAGGAGATTTTTTTTTTTTTTGGTTTATTGATGTTTATTTACATCATCCAGTGGAAACTCTGTTACTTGTATTTCCACTTCCCTTTCTATACAAAGAAGTTGCTTTTATTAGGAGCTTTCCTTATTACTAGGAATCATTTAATTATAATAATAATTTACTTTAAAAAGCCAATAGACTTATGCACATCCAACTATCTGTCATTAAGTGGCAAAGAACAAAATTTTGGGTCAGATGCTTAAAAGAAAAGAAAACAAACAGACTTAAAAAGAAAAAAAATGACTCAATTGTTGAGGTTACTAATATCTGACTGCTTTTGAGTCAGGCAGTTTGAAATTAATATATGACAAATATATAAAATTATATGGAAATATATTACCTCACTAACATGGATTTAAAACCTTGCCCTCAGATGACCAGTGACCAGTACATGGTAAGGATATTATAATTTTATATCCTCTCAAATTTCAACAAATCACTCTATTCAACTGATAACATTAAAGAAGAATCTGACTTATGATACATATCCATTGTATGTTGATCAACAGTACTGAGGAAAAGTAAGGAAGAAAATTGAGTAACTCTTCATCCATAAGTAGGAATACATTTTAGTAGTTTCATATTATGTGTTTAAATTTGTCATTTTACTGTTTTTATCTCATATTTGGTTTATTTTTTTTTTAAGTTTTTATTTTCATCACTTGGTGCTCATTACAAGTACACTCCTTAATCCCCATCATCTATTTCACCCATCCCCCAACCCACCTCTCCTCTAGTAACCATCAATGTGTTCTCTATAGTTAAGAGTCTGTTTCTTGGTTTGTCTCTCTTTTTCTCTTTTTTCCCCCTTTGCTATTTTGTTTCGTTTCCTAAATTCCACATATGAGTGAAATCATACATTTGTCTTTCTTTGACTGATTTCACTTAGCATTATACACTCTAGCTCTATTCCATGTCATTGCAAGTGGCAAGATTTCATTCCTTTTTAATTGCTATATAATATTCCATTTATATATATAACACTTCTTCTTTATCCATTCAGCAGTGGATGAACACTTGGTCTGCTTCCATGTCTTGGCTATTGTAAATAATGCTACCATAAACATAGGGGTGCATGCATCCCTTTGAATTAGTGTTTTTGTATTGTTTGGGTAAATACCCAGTAGTGTGATTGCTGGATCATAGGGTAGTTCTATTTTTAACATTTTGAGGAATCTCCATACTCTTTCCACAGTGGCTGCACCAGTTTGCATTCCCACTCATAGTACATGAATGTTCTTTTTTATCCACATCCTCATCAACACCTGTTGTTTCTTGTGTTGTTGATTTTAGCCATTCTGACAGATGTAACATGATATCCCTTTGTAGTTTTGATTTGCATTTCCCTGATTAAAAGTGATGATGAGCTTCTTTTCATATGTCTGTTGGCCATCTGTATGTCTTCTTTAGAGAAATGTCTGTTCATGTCTTTTGCCCATTTTTTAATTGGATAATTTGTTTTTGAGTATTGAATTTTATAAGTTCTTTATATATTTTGGATACTAACCCTTTATTGGATATGTCATTTGCAAATACCTTCTCACACTCAGTAGGTTGCCTTTTAGTTTTGTTGATTATTTCTCTCCCTGTGCAGAAGCCTTTTATTTTTATGTAGTCCCTATCTAGAAAAAAAGTTGCTAGAGCTTATATCAGAGAAATTACTGCCTCTGCTCTTTTCTAGTATCTCATATTTGAACACCTGTCATAGCTTTCCATTTAAGTAGAGGCAAAACAAGTAATTGAACAATCTTGGAAAGGAGCAATAAATATTTTTCCCTCAGAAAAATTGTTCAAAGCATACTGCTATTCAAAACCATTTAAATAGTTTATTTTATAAAGCACTTCAGGAAAATTTTGTGACTTTTCTTAGCCTTCATTTAAAATTCAGTATCATGAGTGTTGTTTTATCAGATACTTTTCAGCATCTATTTATGTCATAGGGATTTTCTTCTGGGTTTTGTTAATGTAGTAAATTTCATAAATTGATTTATGAATACTAAACCAACTTTTATTTCTAGAATAAAGACTGCATGTTTGTCATGTGTCATCCTTTTGATAAATAACTGAGTTCAATTACCATAGTCTTCTATATTTTTGCATATGTGTTCATGAGAATTATTACCTTGTAATTTTCTTTTTCTTATAATGTGGTCATTAGGTTTTACTTTTGAAGTCATGCTGGCCTCATAAAATAAGGTAGAAAATATTTCCTCTTTTCTTATTCTCTGAAAAATATTGTGTAAGACTCATCTATTTTTTCTTCTGTAAATGTTTAGAAGAATTTATCAGTAAGGCCATCTGGGCCAGAGCATTTTTGTGGGAAAGATTTTAATTACAGATCCAAATTCAGAATTTCTATTTCTTTTTGTGTCAGTTTTATTAAGATGCATTTTTAGAAGAAATTTTCTCGTTTCATTTAAATTGTCATTATTGGTATAAAGTGATCCATGTTTTTCTTATCTTTTTAATGTCTCTAAAATCTTTACTGACGTCCTTATTTTTGATATTGGTAATTTGTGTTTTCTCTCTCATTTTTTGCATCATTCTTATTAAGAGTTTATCAATTCTATTAATCTTTTAAAAACACATCTGAGGTCAACTATACTTCAGTAATAATAACAATCCTATACGTAATACCTAACACATTTAAGAAAGATATTGTTGCTTTTGTCCATTCCATATTGTATATAATCAATATACAAAGCCAGGGTGGGTGGGGAGCCTGGGTTCACAGGAGCTGGCTTGGAGGCTGGGTCTGCAAGGGCTGAATTACCTAGTGCTGGGGTGGATCTAGAGGCAGAATCCATAGGGCTAAAGAGGCCAGCCTAGCGCCAGGGTTCACTGGGGTGGGCCTGGAGCCAGAGTCTGTGGTGAAGTCAGGTGCTCACTTAACTCTCCTTCCCCATGGACAGAGTGTCTCCCTCTGTGCTGGTCTGCCCAGCGTTAGAGGAGTGGTGACAGGAATAGTGTGAAACTATCCTTTCTACCCTCTTCAGTGCATCTTTTCTTGTCTCAGTGTTCCACCTAAGTGCTATAATATCTCACCTAGAATCTTTAGCTCTTATGAAGGTATTTTCAAGCATGGATAGTTGTTCAAATTGATGTTTCTGCAAGGGGACAAGTCCTGGAAACTACTATACCACCATCTTGCTGATGTCAATATGTAAATGTAGTTTTCTTTGTATTTATCCTCCTTGGGATTTGCTGACCTTCATAAACCTAGAGATTAGTCTCTTTCATTAGTTGTAGGTAATACTGGCCATCATTTCCTCAAAAATTGCTTTGGTCCCATTTCTTCTCCTTCTGAGACACAAATGACATGTTTATTAAACCATTTAACTGTACCCACAAATTATCTTATACTCTGCTTACTTTTTCCATTCAAGTTCACCGACCCTGTTTCTGCTTTGGTCCACCTTCCATTGAGCTCATCTAATGAAATATTAATGTCTGATATTGAAAATTTTAGTCCTAGAATAGCCATTGTTTTTACATAGAGTGATCGCATTCCTCTGTTGAAATATCCCTCTCTTTATCCTTTTTGGATTTGTTTTCCTCTATATGAGCACACTATTTGTACTTCTTTTATTTTTTTATTTTTTTTTTTTTTTAAGATTTTATTTATTTGAGAGAGAGAGAATGAGAGAGAGCGAGCACATGAGAGGGGGGAGGGTCAGAGGGAGAAGCAGGCTCCCCGCTGAGCAGGGAGCCCGATGCGGGACTCGATCCAGGGCCTCCAGGATCATGACCTGAGCCGAAGGCAGTCGCTTAACCAACTGAGCCACCCAGGCGCCCTATTTGTACTTCTTTTAAACTTCTTGGGGTGCCTGGGTGGCTCAGGTGGTGATTTCAAGGTCAGGCACTGCAGTCAGCAGGGAGTCTGTTTGGGACTCTCTCTCTCTCCCGTTCCCTCTGCTTCCCCTCCCCCCACCTCTCTCTCAAAAATAAATAAACAAATAAATCTTTTTTTTTTTTTTTTTTTTTTTTTTAAAGATTTTATTTATCTATTTGAGAGAGAGAATGAGAGACAGAGAGCACGAGAGGGAAGAGGGCAGAGGGAGAAGCAGACCCCCCGCCGAGCAGGGAGCCCGATGCGGGACTCGATCCTGGGACTCCAGGATCGTGACCTGAGCCGAAGGCAGTCGCCCAACCAACCGAGCCACCCAGGCGCCCGAAATAAATCTTTTTTTAAAAAAAAATCCTTGTCTGCTATCTACAGTGTCTGGATTGTCTGTTGGTCCAATTTTTCTATTATTCTCTTTATAATCAGTCACATTTTCTGTCTCTTCGTATATCTAGAAATTTGTGGCTGTATGTGAGGAAAAGAACTTTAGTTCCAAATGCTATTTTCCACCAACTCCATCTCCTCTTTTATTCTATTAGGTAGATAAGGTGAAAGTGTGATTAATTCGAGGATCAGGCTGATTGCAGCTTTAGTAAGACTCAATATACTTGGGCTTTGTCAGTGCTCTTCAGGAATGGTCCTTCTCAGATTTTAATTGAGACCTTTGTGCAGTCTCTGTTTACTCAGCCTTCTAAGACTGCAGGAGATTGAATTCTCCTCATTAGAGGTTTTGAGCTTAGCTCTTTAGACTTCCACTCCATGCAAGTTTCAAATTCTGGGAAAAGTCTTATGAAGAAACTGACTATACATTTGAGGCAGGCCCCTTCTCATTAGTAAAACTTTGTTTTTCAATCACTAAGAGATTTGGGGAAATTTCATTCTGTTTTCTAGAATGTTTGGCCCAGCCCACCAGCCTGCTATGTAGACCCTAGAGTCTGCCAAAAACAAGCTTATGTATTATATCATAAATACTATTTGTGAATGTTAAATGGTGAAGGTAGTTTTTCTCTCTAGAAAATATTTTAAAACTGATGTAAACTGAGAAAGCATTTTGTTACTGATTTTTTTTAACCTACTCATGTGTAATTAATATTTACACATATGGTCTCACATTGTAATCAATGTTGTTTCTTTATTAAAGTAAATTTTAAAATGGTGACCTTTGAAAACATTTCAGTCAAGATAAAATTCTTATTATAGAAGGCTCTAGTTTTTGCTAAGCTTTCCTCCATGACATCCATGTGGATTCTCCTGATTAAGTCATTCCTATTTCCTGAGTGAACAAGAACTCCTTTTTTTTCTCCATTAAAGATTAAAAGTTGTCAAATAATAAACATTCAGTAGAGTAACATGAAGATAAAAGTCCAGAAAATGATATCTCATTTTTTCCCAGGCTCTGTCACTAACCTTCACTCCAGCATGGGTGAGGTGGGTTACAGGAGAGGAATAAGGAGCAAGTTTGGAAATTCTTTAAGTTCATGTTTATTTAAATTTAATCTCTAGAAAGCTACTCTCTGAATATTATCATATGCCACACCTACAATGGCTTGCTTAGAAATTATTGCTCACCACTCTAGTTGAAGCAGAAAGTAGGAGGCTATGGTTCTCACACAAAATCAAGGAGAAATTATGAATTTATAGACCAAAGCTTTTCAAAACAAGATGTGTGCTTTTTGCAATCCATGTACATTTGTCCTACTAATTAAGCCAAGATCATTTTAATGAGAAATTGAGGCTAAGATTGTTGAGTTATATTCTAAATAAATGCCACTCAAATATAAGAAGCAATTAAGAGGACACAGAAAGAACAGGATTAAAAAATAAAAAAGCTAAGTATCTTCTCTGTATTGCAATGTTGTACATTAAAACAGAAAATCTATTGAAAGTAGAGGATTTTACAGCAGGTAAATCAATTGATCTAATTAGAAAACCTAATCTAGAAAAATCAGTTAATCTAAGAAAGCCACAAAGTTATTCCTGACTTCTTAATGCAATGCTAATTAAAGTTTATTCTGAGTCTCTGAATTTTATTACAGAATAAAATCACCAAAGAGAAGTTTTCTCATTAATTTGTTGGAAAACTTAATTCACAGAAATAACTCCATTGAATAAAAAATGTATGTATGAGTAGCATCAACAAAATGTCTGAAAGGGTGTACCAAGACAATTTTTTCTTGTTGTTTCAAATAAGAAGAAATCAATCCACTTAAGCAGAAAAGAATGTATTGGTTTATGCAACTGAAAATCTTAGTTTGAATGAGGTTTGTTCACAGATTAATTCCCAACTCATCTCTATAGATGGATGGGTATGGTGGGTTGTGGGTGAAAAAATAGGTAGAGGGAGACATTAAGGTTCTTAACTAGCCAAGTCTGGACCAAATGTTCTATCCCTGGAACCCCAGACCAAAGGAAGAAGGATGTGGATATCTGAGCCAAAATTGGAGAATGAAGTTTGCTTCGGGATAAGGGAAAATGAACTGGGGAAAGCATGAACAAAAATAGAGAGAAAAGAGAAGAAGAAAAAAAAAAGAAAACAAAAGGGCAGTTTTCATTGAATAGCTAGGGACTGCAGTTCAATTTAATTTTGTTTTTTTTTAAACCTATATTCTCTGATATGAAAAATAAACTAATATATTTGCTGTTATTCTTACTGTGAAGCTCAAATAGGTAATTCAATTAGTAATAAAACCCAAAGTACTATCATGTACAGAAAACATGGATTCCAAATAAGATGCTCCAAATGAGTGAATTCTTAGCTCAACCAACTCTTTAAAAGTCATTACATCCAGAGTTTCTGGGTATTGTTGAATGAAATAGTGCTTCTTTGGGTTGAAGGTAAGGTCATACACTGGTCATCTGCCAGGAATATATCTGAAAAAATAAAAAGGAATAAGTCTGGATGAGTGTTAATGTCAGAAATGTGTATATCAGGCCTTAGGCAAGAACACTCTCAGAATCAAAACTGATCTTGGGGTTTCTAATCTCCCCCTTGAGGATTTTAATCTGTTCAGGGAGTGGATCAAGAGGTGCTGCTAGTTCAAGAAACAAATTCAATCTTTGGAGTCAGAACCTCAACATCAAAATTCATTCCGTGAGTGTATCTCAGAGTCCCTATAAAAGCGGAGACTCATGGTTGGTGCATTCCAAGTTTCAACACGATATTGAAAAGGAAATACAAAATAGGTTTGTGAGAAATGAATATGGGTTTGATTTTACTATCATAATACTTTTCTATGCAAAGCATTGCCATAAAGCTGATTTTCTGTTATATATCTTTCCAAAGATAGCTGTGTTAAGAAGGAATGGGTCACACCAAGGAAAAAATATTTCTACATTGCAAATCAGAAATAGCATTTGCTAATTAATAAGGCTTCTCTGTTGGTTGTGATGAACATAAGAGTTAAGTATATGAAACTTACATTTTCCTACAATTTATTTCTTCTTGAAACCAAATAAACTGATGTGTGGTTATAAATTATTTCTTTTAAAACAAGCAAAAGCCTTGGTTTCAGCGTTCTTTACCTCCAAGCAGGCACTAATAATATATTTTAAGCAGCATTATTGGTTATTCAACAAGTGAATAATCTGGAATGTCAATATCTCTCCTTACTAAAAGCGCATACAAAGTGAACCCTAATGTAAACTATGGACTTGGTTGATAATGATGTGTCATCATAGGTTCATTGATTGTAACTCTGGTGTGGGATGTTGATAGTGGGGGATAGTTGTGTGTGTGTGTGTGTGTGCGTGTGCATATGTGTGTGTATATGTAGTAGGGACAGAGAGTATATGAGAACTTTCTATTTTCCACTCAATTTTGCTATAAACCTAAAACTGCTTTAAAAAATAAAGTTTCCTAATTTTAAAAAGCATACACATAAATATGTCTTACAAAATTACATGTCATTCTGAAAAGCATCCCCAAAACTATATTCATAGCATCAGAAATTCTAGCTATTCACAAAACTTATACTCCCAATTTTTCTAGTTTACCTGTCTTCTTTAGGTACTTCTCTCTTCCTTTCTCAGTTGTATCATACTAACACAACAAATCTTTTTAAAAACTTAATTCCCTCAGCTTATATTATGTCTGAACTCTCCTAGAGATGGATCTCAGCCTACCTCTGTAAAAGTATGAAGCACACATATTCACTTTTTCAGAGAAGTCAGTGAGAAACCACTCACCCATCTGTTTGCTTAATAGAGTATTTCAGTCAATGAGGCTGATGTCTGGAGCCAGGCAGGCCTGGTGGCACTGGGCTTTAGCCAAATATCTCAAACCATTTTTCTAAATGCTTTAGGTCCAGAAAAATACAAAGCTGGTTTTACCGAGTACTTTTCTCTTTAATTTCTTAATTTGTGCACATTGTGAGGAAAATGTAATCCATCTGTTTCATTGGCACTTAATTCGACAAATTACTGTTTTGTAAGAGTATTTGATGTCCAAGAAGCCTAGGATTCTTTTTATGAGCATTTGAAAACCTCCACAACCCATCAGAACCCCTGGGAAGTGGGGCTTTCCAAAAGCAAATGGATCTCAGAGTTTAGAAGGCACTGGTATAGTAAAAAATATACTGTGCTCTTAATATTCTTCATCTTAGAAAATTTTGTCTAGTACCAGCAGAAGAATTAATTAAAAATACAGTCTAGTGGATTTAATTATTTGGCTTTTATTCTCAGTTTCTTGGCTTTTTTTAATTCTTTCTAATCTCACTATCCCTAAGTGGTGCAATGCATGGTTCCCAGCCTGTATAATTTCTTTTTTCCATGCTCTGAGCATCAAAATGTTATGTTTTTCTACAAAGACTTTGATTACCTCTAAGTGATTCCATTTCCCAGGGGTCTGGCTTTCTGTACACTTGAATATGTTTGCATTGTACAGGCGGGCACCAGGCATATTCCATACACACCAGCTCTGCAGGATCTTGAAGTGTGTTATATTTAAGAAGCCTTCGTGGACTCATAAATTTAGAAACACTGGGTTAAGGGAAGCTAAATAGATTTCTTTACTTCAGGATTTTGGTGCCTTTACTATTTTAATAAGTATTGTGCATCCCCTAGAGAGGACAGCATATGTGGCACTGCAGAAATGTGTTCTGTGCTCAGAGCATCTGGTTGGACTAAGAGATCTGTGGGAAAAGCTTGGGAAATTCTGACCCACATCTCTCCTTTTTGCATTTATTTCATTACTTTCCTGTGGTCTAGTGTCTATTGTCTAAAGACAAACAACAAACAGTCTTCTTTTTAAATTTAATTTTCTTTTCATTAGAAAAGAAGGGACAAGCCTACCATCATCAGTAGAAGTCTGAAGTATCAAAAAATATCTTGCAACTATTTGAATGGAAATCCCCATTTATTGAACTGTTGCTCGATAGTATGGCAGTTTGGCTTTAGAAGAGCTGGTTTCTTTGATTAATTTCTACCAAACTGCATGACTATATACACTTTATCTTTTTTTAAAAAAACAAAATCCTGTGAGAATTGGCACATATTTACTAAGCTAGGAAAAGAAGAAGTAGAAAGGCATTTTTAAATTAACTTGAAAATAAAAAGGAAATAGCTTTAGAAGCCTTGTCCATAATAGTTTGTTCTATCTATCTATCATCTATCTATCTATCTATCTATCTATCTATCTATCTAATCTATCTCTCATCTATCATCAATCATCTATTGTCTGTCTATCTATCATCTCCATGCATACATGAAGGATACAGGAATTTGGAATTATTTGCTTTTTCTTTACTAAGTCATTCTGAGGTTAACATTTCTAAAATGACTATAGTATTTGTCTCAATCCCATGCCTCAGTTAGCTACCTGGTTCAGGAACAACCTTGGGAGATGAGTGGGTGGAGAAACTGCTTGTCTGAAAACACCCATGAGAACAGTCATATCCTTTGTGAGAGCTCAAATAAATCTTTCAATTCACGGATGCCTTGGGAGGTGTGTGTGTATGTGTGTGTGTGTGTGCCTGTGTGTGTGTGCTTGCATAGGAAAGGGAGGGAGGTCATGAGTTCATGACACAGAAAAGGAAAGAAATAACCTCCACCCTTTTCTCTGATGAGGCAGTTCTACCCTAGGAATGATACATTTTCTCTTGAGCAGCTTCTTTTTTGCTCTAACTCTAACTTCAATCTCCATTTCAGGGCATAGGATGCCACCTGAACACACAACCATTGATTACCGAAATCACCTGGGTTAGCTGTGAGCCTTGCCCCGCCCACTCTGCCCTTGCATTCCAGACACCAGTTTATTCTTGAATGGTCAACAATGATGCTCTCTTCCACTACTCTTACTCTACAAGTAGGCCTCAGTGTGGTTACTATCAACAAATGAAGAGAATAGCAAAGGATTTATGATTTCCTCTCTGTTTATACGACATAAAACATTTTTTGCATATACATGCCACTATAAATTCATATACCCGTTCATAAACCATTCATGTGACTCTTCAATCATGTATATATTTATTCATGTATGTATTCATTCACTTGATAAACATTTATTCAGCACCTACTACAGGATGTTAAGGGAGTTTCCAAAATTTCTCACTTTGTAACCAAGTAAAAATCATCCCAGATTTTCAGCAAAAGACTTCCAGGTGAAATGTAAATACAGAGCAGAATAAATATTAAAGGCCATTAGCAACATTAATGGCAGGTTTAATTAATTTTAGCTTAGAAATAATGATTTTTTCTTGTACTTACATAAAATCCACATAATTCTAAGATTAATATTGGGTTCAGAGTCACAGAAAATAATATTTTGCTTAAATATAATATTCCAAATAGCAAACTGAGTCAATTTTCTACATTTTCTCTATATTTCAACCTCTGATTTTATTATGTTTTTGTTTTAGTTAAGTTAAAGTTAAGTGAAATATCATTGTGGAATGAAAATATCTTAGAGATAGAATGGTGTGGTTTATAAGACAAGTCTCATAATAGAATTAAATGCTACATTGATGTTTACTCCCATGATCTTTATGTTAGATAAAATCTTAACCACTAGTGTAGAGGAAAGAAAGTATTTCTCTGAAGAAGCTTTCAAAACATTTTAAAACAAAATAATTTCCCTTTTATACCTATATCCTTAGCTCTCTTAAATATTTGTAATTCTGTTCTTTTTTCAAAAAAGACCTCTTTTCTCTGCTTTGTTTATATCTGTTTTCCTACAGGAGTTGTCTATGTTCAATGTCTTCAATTAGTTTCCTTCCTTTTTCTATTAAATGAACACTAATTTGGCTCCTCAGTCATCATTCCTATTTGCCTACAATGAAAATATTGGGAGTAATCTTTGAGTCTGCTCTACTTCTCACATGCCACATGCAATCCATCAGCAAATCATGTCAATTCTTCCTTTAAATGTTATTCAGGGTCCAAATGACTGACTCCCCACTTCCATTCTACCACACTTGCCTAAGTCCCTGCACTAATGGGGGGAATTAGATAGGGTTCAGCTGTTAAAAAAGACTCTCACAACTCTAAATGAATACTTATACTTGTAAGGTGTATTGTTGGAAAAGAATGTGATAAAGCAACAGCATTAGCATAGGATGCATTCTAGCCAAAGGCTGTCTCATAGCAAGTGTCTAGAGAGACTGAGCCCAGGCTCCAATTTTTCTCCCTCTGTAGCGTTCTATTGTTTTCTTTCAAAGATCAGGGACCACAGATGTGTGCACTGCATGGAACACGCTGAAACCAGGGAGCCCAAAATGGATTTTTGACTGGTATTTTTTATATCTTGCTGCTCATGGAGGCATAAAATATGTCAGAGCCCTCGGTGGGTCTTACCAATACCCAAATACAGTCATCAATCTCACTGTTGTCAATAGGCAAAATAAATAATGCCAACAAACTGATGAAAACCATCCTGAAACTTGCCTTGGACTCATGGTTAGAAAACAGCACTATTATTCAGTATACAGTTGACTTTTGGATGACATGAGAGTTAGGGATACTGACCCCCTGGGCCATCAAAAATCTATGTATAAATTTTGACTTCTCCAAACTTAACTACAAAAAGCCTGTTGACCAGAACATTAACATAAACAGTTGACTAACATATATTTTACATGTTACATGAATTCTATACTATACTATATTCTTACAATAAAGTAAGCTGGAGGGAAAAAAGTTTATTAAGAAAATTGTAAGGAAGAGAAAATATTTTTACAGTACTGTATGTATATTTATTGAAGAAAATCCATGTGTAAGTGGACCTGCGCATAAGTGGACTCACATAGTTCAAACCTATGTTGTTCAAGGGTCAACTGTATTTCATGCCTTGACCAGAGGTTAGTGCCATCCAGCTACATGTCTTACTTCGAATACAGCTCAGGCCAATTCCAGGCCTGCTAGAATTAACCATCACAGCATAACCACATTAATTTTATCCTAGATTATTCCAATTTTCCTTGCTTCCATTTCAACCCATGGCCACCTATTTTTAGCATAAACAGAGTGATCATTTAAAAATACAAGTCAGAACATTTTACTCTCCTGCCTAAAATCCTCCATGAGTTCCTTTCTATCATGGCCTAAAAGGCTCAATCTGGACCCTCTACCTCCTTCCCTTTCCAGCTTCATCTACTACAGCTTTCTCTCTTGCTTACTACTCCAGTCACTTTGGCCTCCTTGCAGTGAAGACCAGGACTACACAGGACTTTTGTACTTTCTGTACCCTCCCCTGACACACTCTTCCCCCATAGAGTGGCTTGGCTTCCATCCACATCTCCTTCATTCTTAAATATCACCTTACTAGTGAAACTTCCCCTGACTACCTCATTGAAAATTGAACACCCCTCTTCGATTGTCTCCTTTCCATCTTCTCAGCTTTAATTTTTCTCCAAATAACTCATAGCCATCCAATATATCATATGTAACCATCCAATACGTTTTATAATCTTTTCTTTACTGTCTTCTCCACTGATTATAATTACTCCAAGGGGGAAAAAAAAAAAGATGTTTATTTGTTTTGTTCACTGCTGAATCTCCAGCACCTAGAGTAATGCCTGTTGAATGAATGAATGGCGGGTTATAAATTCATATCTGAAAACCTAGAACACTCAATGAGAACTCTGGACTTAAAAGCCTAGGAATCATCTCTCCAAACACCTGCTATTATAAAAACAGAAGGCATATTTCATAATACCAAGGAAGTGCTGAATTCTTTTTTTTAAAGATTTATTTATTTATTTTGAAAGAAAGAAAAAGAGAGAGCAAGTAGGTAGAGGGGCTAAGGGAGAGGGAGAAGGAGAGAATCTCAAGCAGACTCCCCACTGAGCAGTGGAGCCCAATGTGGGGCTCAATCTCATGACCCTGAAATCATTACCTGAGCAGAAACCTAGAGTTGATCCCTGAAACAACTGAGCCACCCAGGCACCCTAGAAATGCTGAATTCTAAGAAGTGTGTTCCGTATATGTAAATGAGTGTAATATCTGCCTGGGGCAGAATTAAGGAAAATGTCTTACAAACTCAGAAAAGATCATTGCTCTTAAATTTATAAATTTGAGCTCTTAAACTATAAGCCACTGAAAAACTGGGTAATTTTTTGTTGTTATTAAACTATAAATCAAGACACTATGAGATAAATCAAGATCACTACTCAAATTTCTAGACATGAAGAGGCATCTAGAATCTAGACATGGCTTCCCACTGAAGTGATAATAGAAGATTTCATAAAGTATGTACACTGAGGCTGAACTCTGGAGCCACACATCCAACTGCCCATGTTTCTCTCTCCCATGAAACTCACACTCATCATGTCAAAAGCTGACACTTCGTCTCCCCCAGACCAAATCTGTGACCCTGTGCTAATCCCAATCTCAATGAATGGCACTAACATCACTTAACTGAAACAAAACAAAACCCCAAATCCTCCAAGACATCTTTAACTCTTCTTTCTGTCAGCCCTAGAAACCAAACAAACATCAGTTTTACCCAGTAAATATTTGTAAATCCACCTACTCCTTTCCATCACCACTAACACTGCTCTAATTAATGTCAATCTTATTTTTTACCTGGATTCTCACCAAAAACCTCCTAATTGATCACCCACATCCTTCTCATCAACCTCCCTGTTCTCCGTGTTTCAGCAAAAGTGAACTTACAAAAATGTGAATGGATTGTGTTGCTCTTCTACTTCAATGATTTCTCATTATTCCCAACATAAAATTCAAACCTCTTTCCATTTAAAAGGCCATCTGCAACCTGGCACCTGTTTATGTTCCTGGCCTTAACTCTCCCTACTCTCTCCCTTGCCAACTGGGGTCCCAGACTGAATTGCTTTTAGGATCTACAATGTGCCAGGCTGAATTCTACTGTTTTTCCAGTATAATTTCCTCAGGGAAGTTAACCCTGACTTCCGTATTAGAATCTCCTACCAAACACACACCCGACTCTGCAGCATAAAGTCAGATACTCCTGCTTTGCATTTCCACATCCCTCTGTAACTCCTCTACCCAAATACTTATAACACTTTCCTGTAGTTGTTTCAACACATCTTTCCCACAGACTACACTAATAGTAAACATTAACTGAGTGATTACTATGGACCAGGCTCTGCTCTAAGCCTGATACACAAATTAATTCATTCAATGCTCACAAAACCGGATGAGGTAGGTTTTACTTGCATCTTGGTTTATAGTTGAGGGAACTAAAGCACAGAGAAGTAAAATAATTTATGCAAGATTACAAATCCCAGAAGTGGCAAAATAGGTATTTGAGGCCAGAAACTCTGCTCTTAACTCCTACAATGTCTATGAGAGAACACGGCAGTGTAGACATACATTTTACAAAAATTCTTGCTTTAATTGTAAATAATTTCACTAATTGTGAAAAGCATCAGAGAGGGAGATGAACCATGAGAGACTATGGACTCTGAGAAACAAACTGAGGGTTCTAGAGGGCAGGGGGTGGGGGGATGGGTTAGCCTGGTGATGGTTATTAAAGAGGAGGCACATATTGAATGGAGCACTGATTGTTATACACAAACAATGAATCATGGAACATTACATCAAAAACTAATGATGTAATGTATGGTGATTAACATAACATAATAAAATTAAATTAAAAAAAGAAAAGCAAAACAATGACAACAACCAACAATAAAACCCCAAAACTTGAGCTCCTCTTGAAAAATTCATAGATTCTTCTGCACAGGGCCTCAAGTTTTCTATGATCTCTACTTTTTGATTTTCCTCCCTGATAGAAATTGTTTCCTTCATTATATCTGTTTGGTCACTATAAGAATTAATGTTTGTGATTATAGTTTATAAATTCCTTGGGACTAAGGATCATGCCTCTGTTATTTACCTCCAGATTTCCAATATCAAGCAAAGTTTGCAGGCAAATAGAGGCACTGGATAAATATTGAATGAATGAATGAGTGAATGAATGAATGAACTGAATAGAGACTGGTGACATTGGACAAAGCACATTCAGACTGTGAAAACTACGTAAGTTAAACAATTCCCAAGAGATTTTAATAAGACTATTTTATAATTGTGTTTGGAATTTTTCTTGAAATCATGGGCTTCTAAAATTCCTCTAATTATGTGATTTTTCTGGCCTTAAGTAGTACTTGCTAGGAGTAAGTAATGACAATTCTTAGCTGTACCCTTTGTGTACTCTTGAATTAAGATTTGAATGTCATTACTGATTTTCATCTTTTCTCTATTACCATGTAAGAAACTCATTCAACCCATGACTATATGGTATGTGAGTGTAGTATGTCAGCATAAAACAATAAACAAAACCTGGAAACCTTTTTAATCAACGCCATGGAGGTGGTTAATACTGGTGTTGTGGCAAAGACTCTAAGAACTTGTTACAAAGGTTAATGGTGATGTGATTTCTATTTACTGGAGAAATAGCAGGCTCTGGAGTCCTTTGTAGAAACTTGGTCTCTCTTTCCCTTCAGCATAGATTTTCTTTGCCCAGCAGAAATCAATTAATCTTTTTATGCCCAAGTTTATGCCTCTATAAACTGCAGAGAACTCTTGCTACCTATGCTCAGAAGAATGTTCTGTTAAATAATGAAGTCATGTCTGAAAAGCACTATATAAAAACAAAGTATTTTATGTTTTTTTAATCAAAATTAGCTTGTTTTCCAGTTTCTAACTAGTCTGTAATAACTGAAGGATAGTCCAATATTTTCTTGACCCCTTTTACTGGGTTACTCAAGCAGCTCCTAGGAATGCCAATGTGCACACATAATACTACATATATTGTAAACTAGTTCATACATAAACCATTAGTTTTTAAGTACAACAAAAGATATTTCTGTTAAAAAGAAAATGAGAGGACTATGCTTCACCTTCAATATTTTCCAAGCTAAGTAATGTGACTTGCCCTTTTAGCATGTTTAGATTCACTTTCTGTAGTAAATATTCAAAAATCACTTATCTGGGGAAGAACAAAACTGTGATACTACTTTCTCTGAGATAAAAGAAATCTCTGAACATTCAAGCAATAGAAATTTCATATAGAGCATTGGCATTGGGGAAGCACTTGTATACTGATGCAACAAATCTTAACTAAATAGCCAATTGCTTAAAATAGCACCAATCTGAACTTCTCTTTTCACTGTGAGATACAGTACCATTAATAATGCTTTCAGGTTGCAGTAAAGAACATTTCTCCACATTATGCAGCTATTCACTACCTCTGTTTTGGTCCTCAATTATATTTAAAGTTAAGGATATTGCAGAAAATGCTTTTATGGGTTTTGTACTCTACAAAATTCAATTAAATTCTAATCTTCATGAAGCAAAATCACTCTTTCTTCATGTTAGGCAATACAACGGAAAGTTGTCAGGGTTTTAGCCATATTGAGCCTTTATCAAAAGGTGTCCGGGGTGCCTGGGTGGCTCAGGTCGTAATATCAAGGTCCTGGAATCAAGCCCTTTGTTGGGCTCTGGGTGAGTCTGCTTGTCCCTTTCCCTCCCCCTCTGCTCCTTCTCTCCACCCCTGCTCATGCTCTCTCTCTCAAATAAATAAATAAAAATCTTGAAAAAAAGAAAAAAAAATGTGTCCATACAGGGAAAAGCATAGAATAAAAGTTTGAAGTTAGTAAAAGATGTTTTATTAAGATACATTTCATTATGATTATTTTCTTGAACTTTTCTCATTGACTCCTTATCAAGTGGTCATTTACATATTGCTCTTCCTGAATCAAATTTATCATCTTAAAAATATCTTTGCCAAAAGATCTTTTCCCCCTCTTTGAAAATAGAAAAAGGATCTTCTTATGGTTCTTCATCAAAAAAATTTTTTTTTTTTTTTTTTTTTTTGGCAACTCTCCTCTCTTCAATGAGTTGTGAAGAAATCTGAGGTCTGAGGAAGGGTTCTTATTCCAAAGAATACCAATCCCATGTTACTGGTAGCCTAACTGGTCTTGGTGACAAAGATCTGGAAAAAGGAGGAGAAGTAAGGGGTGGGGGGTTTTAGCTTAAAACTAACAGGAATGAGGATTTATGTGCTGAATTATGTTGTAGGACAGTTAAGGAAGACTTTCAACATGGAGGTGAAGGTGAGTACAGCAGAGAGCTTCTACATGATATCAAAAGCCTCCACCTTTATTTTGGAAGGAAGGGAGGACTAAGCATGTTTATCTTGAATTTGCCTATATAAGTCAATCATTCCCTGGCATGAGCTCCCCACTACTTACCAGAAGCTTCCTCACACCCAAGAACATATGTTTTCAATTGGAAAGTGCTTGCAAGAAGACCACCTGCCAGCAAAGGGAATGTTTTCCCTCTCCCAGTGGGGGTCTTACAGACAGGTTTTAATGTAGTTAAACAGGAACAGAGCAAGAACCCTGCAGGGATGATCTTACAGGCTGGCTTGCTTATTGAGATTTTCTTTCAAATAGTGAAGGGCAATGTATAAGATATTAAAATGATCATTTTTATTCTCTTTATCAGTCCTCCATCAGACCTCTGAGTCCTTTCTTCCCCATATGACCTTTCCATATTTCTTTATTCAGCCACATTTTGTGATATGACCCAATGGTTTTAACTAAATGAATAAAACATTTTAAAAGTTTCCATTTTTGAGTGCTATTACTCTAAAGCAAATACAAATCTGTGATTATGAATGTAAATGAAAACAAATCTTATTGTTTACACTGTGCCTATTATACATTAAAAGTGCAGAGAGAATACCAGGCTGTTGAAGAACTAACAGCTGAAACATTTAAGTATTAAAGTTAATACTTAAGCACCAAAGGGCAACCTTTTGTGCACAAAGAGTAAAGTTTTTTGGGGAAACTGGGAAAGAGGGGAATGAAGGAGAGAAGAAATCAAATATCCTCAAAAGAGGTTAGGAATGGGACCATTCCTTACTTATCCTCCTGGTTTCTACCATTTTCTTTTCACACATACTCAGTCATTCTATGAAGTGTAAACAGATGCTGGTAACTGGAGTTCTGGGGTTCAATAAACGGGTTTTTTTTCTTTTTTGAATGAAAGAAAACAAACAAGATGAGGAAAGCTCAGTCTCCCAAGGCTGTGGGTAAAAGGGTCACTAAACATTTTATTTCATAAAATCAGTCTCACAATCAAATAGCTAGGGGGAGTGCTTCCTCCTCTGACGTTCTTGGAGTCCTCCTCATCCCCCAACCCTATTGGAAGGCTTTATATTAAACTCACAAATCCAGAGAATGCAAGTAAAACAACCCCATCAACTGTGATAGCCTTGTGTGGGGTCTGAGTGGACTCGCCCTCATGCAAACACTGCAGGCACATTCCACAGGGAAGAAAGTGATCTGAGACACCCAGCTATAATTGACAAAATCTAGGAGGCAGGTGACAAAGTGGTGACATGGTCAATGATGACAGCCAAAAAGGAGTTCCAAGTTAATATCACATCCAAAGACTTGCACCAGCTTCCTTCTGTATCACATTATTATGCAGCAGAAACAAACTGCCCTGAGGAGAAAAAACAAAAACAAAAACAACCTCATTCCACAGACCTTCACTGTTGTGTAATGAGATTACAATGCAAGGGTTTGCTACCCATGGGAGGTCTTTGAGCAATTCACCACCCAGGAACCCGAAGTGAACTGGATGAACTCTGCTTAAAACAATAAGCTGAAGGTTCTGTATTATATTACCTCACTAGGCAAAAGTGAGAAGAAGTGGGAATATAAGATGGAAACAGGTAAACTTCTAGGGTTACTTTCTTATGACACATTTCACTTGAGAATTCATAGGTCAGCACTGTTTTATAATAACCTGCTTTTAAAATAGCATGACAGAAGCATGTGTAATTCATGTTTAGCAACCTGAGAGCAATCTTTGAGTAAAACAGTGTGGTTAAGTACCTGCCAAGGCAATCCCCGGTCTGTAATCCTCTAGGAAATAAGGGTGGAGAGTATTCCAGAAGTGCCCATTGCTTTCTCTTGTTTATTATGGGGAATCTATTACTTAATGTGAATTTTTGTTCTTTGTCTCAGAAGCCCCACTGTACGTGCAAATCATGAGGTTCATATCTTCTTGCTGTACAAAAAGGGAAATAAAATCTTTTCATTTTGCCAAAGCAAATTAGAATTTATGAAACTTATTTTCTTAAGTATAGGTAGTAGCCCAGAACCACACACCTCACCAAATTCGCTTCTTCTGTAACATGTCTCCATAATTAGAATGAAAGAAAAAGTAATGTTTGAAGATAAAAATCTCTTGTACAGAATACTCACACTGTGGCAGAAATGGATTATCAAGTTTTAGAACAAGGTGAATGTCTGAAAAAAAATCACTGTTTTTTTCTCTCATCATCATGACTGAATTGACCTTGAATTCAACCAATTTGACCTTCTGCCTGTCACCTAGCCTTCCTGTTCCTGCCTCTCCCTTCTAATCTCCCTCCTTCCTTCCTTCCCTTGACAAACATTTATTGATGACCACTTATTCTGTGCCAGGCAGTTGTGCTAGGCTCTAAAGGTGAGAGAAAAAGAATCCAAAATGAAGGAGAAGTTTTCTCTTTGACATTTCACTTTATACACTTCTAAAATATTTGATGTTTTTCCCAACAAGTATGTATCACTTTCTTTAAGATATTCTAAAAGAACTTTTATAAAAAGTAATCATGTTATCCTAAAACAGAACTTGACAATTTTTTTTTCTGTAAAGGGCCACATAGTAGATATTTTAGGCTTTGTGGGCCATATGGTCTCTGATGGAGTACTCAACTCTGCCCCCACAGTGTGAAAGCAGCCATAGACAATACCTAAATAAATAGGTGTGGCTATGTTCCAATAAAACTTTATTTACAAAAACAGGTGATAGCTCAGATTTGGCTCATGCTGTAGTTTGCTGACCCCTGATCTGAAAGGTTGAGACAAGGCCCTGTATTCCAGGGAAACATAACCAGAGATTTTTTCCAATAGCATCATGCATGAGACATAGTAAGCGCTAAGTTAAATATCAGAACACACTGATCTTAGGGCAATTATTAACCATCTCTGGGCTTCAGTCCCCTTATTGACAAATTCTTATGAAACCTAATTAGATATTCTTTACTGCTTTTCCAACTCTGAATTTTGTTTATATCTCATCATATACCCTTCTATCATGCAACCAAATTTATGAAGAATAGAAGTTGCTTGCTAAAATTTCTCTGAGCAATATATGTAGAGGACTGGTATCTCTTGCAATTGATATCATCTAAAGTGTTGGAGCTGGTGATCTGAGGAAAGTCAATTATAAGTCCTGCTAAACAAATAGAAATAAGTCACATTTCATTTAAGAAGCATTTTTATATACATTTTCACAAATAATCCTCAATACAACTACATTGGATAACAAGAATAGGTATTTCCTTTATCTTTCAAATAAGAAAAGAGAGGATTGGAGAATTTAAATGACTTGCTCATTGTCCCCCATCTAATGCCTAGATGAGTAAAATTTGCCAGCCATGTTCTAATTCAGAGCTCTTCAAACCATGCCAGTCTTCTTCCAAAACATACACTTTGAATTACTTAAAAAAAAAAAAAAAACTGCAATAGGAATGTAAAGTGATGGATGGCAGTACAAAAATGACTATTGAATCATACCAATAAAGGTAGGTGTTTTGTAGTAGAGTTCTATGAAGTAGGAAAACAAAACACACCCCATAGAAACAATATATGATGAAGAAGCCACCTACACTGCTGTAGTCCACACCAAAACACCAGTCTCACATGCAAGTATGAGGCATGCAGTGCACGTTGAGTTTTCTATTTAGCCCCTGATTAGAGACACCGCATTTTTCTTTTCTAGGAGAAAGTATAATGATAAAACTATTAATATCTTTCTAATTAAACATCTTCAAAATAAAAATACATTTACAAATTGTACATTTTAAAAGTTATACTTTTTTCTTATTATACTTGAAGCTTTGGATATTCCAGATGACAACAAAAATATTAATTATTTCCAAAAAACTGTATTTTTAATGATTTAGTTTTCACTTTTTTCTTCATGTTTCTCACACTCCATCTGGTTTAATGCATTCAATGTCCTTTTCCTTTTTGCCGAGTTCAAAAAAAATGCACATGCACCACTCTGCATCTTCAAAGCATTTTACAAACACTACCAAATTGGAATTCTTTAGTGGTTTAAAATTAGCTCCTTCTTATTTTCCTCATGAGCCTCTAACATGCCTCAGTAAATGATTTTTCTTCTGTTGTTTCAAAAAAATTTGTTTCCATATTTAAGTAAATATTATTTGTATGTCATCCAGCATGTATTAGAGTATATAGTCCAGGCTTTTAAGGAAAAAAATTAAGAAATGGCGAATTCTTGCTTTTATTTTTCCTGTGAAGTTTAACATTGGTTTACCACATTCTATGTGTCAAGCACTGTGTGGCTGCAGTGTATTTTAACAAAGAAAAGGCAGCGAGTCTCTACCTTTTAGGAACTCATGATTGTTGGCGAGACAGGTACATGAGTACCTCATTTCACTAAAGGCAGACAGATGAGTTCTAGCTAACAATGACGGCATGGAAGACTAATACTTCCTAAGTCCTTATTGTGTGCAAGGCCTTTTCTAAAAGCTCTTCAACACAATTAACTCAGTTAATACAAACAAACTACAGGAAACAACAAAGTACTATGGATTTATGGTGGGGGAGATAGAAATTAATTTCAACTGCTTGTCTAATATTTGGCCAAGTTTGTGAGCATTTCAAATGCTTCTCAAATAATTTTTTCTTTCGTTGCCTCATACAATGGTCTTATCAGCTAGTTTTATGCCATATTTTTCCCCCCATTTAAATTTACAGTTCATAAAACCTCTGCTATCAGCTGAATAGTGCCCCCGCCCACCAAATACTCATATGGAAATCCTAACCCCCAGTGCCTGAGAATGTAATTCTATTTAGAGATAGAGTCTTTAAAGAAGTAATTAACTTAATCTGAGTTCATTAGAGTGGGCCCTAATCCAACATGACAGGTGTCCTTGTAAGAAGAGAATATTTAGACACAAATACCCATCTAAATAAATAAATAAATAAATAAATAAATAAATAAATAGGAAAGACCATGGGAGACACAGGAGAAGATTGCTACCTACAAGCCAAGGAGAGAGATTTCAGTTGGAACCAGCCCTGCTGACACCTTGATCTAGGCCTTGTAGCCTCCAGAACCATGAGAAAATAAATCCTATTGTTTAAGCCACCCAGTCTGTGGTTCTTTGTTATGGCAACCTGAGCAGATTAAGTCACTCTACATTGTATATGTTTCCTGTAAGACTTTCTACCATATTTACTTCTATTTTATTTACATCTCGTATTTTTAAAATAATCCTTTGTAAAAAGGACACAATATTTCTTTCTTTCTTTTTTTTTTTTAAAGATTTTATCGCTTTTCCGTCCTCCTTTCTTGGCGCTTGCTGTGCCGGCCGCGCGCTCCCCTGCGCCCCCTGTAGCCATGCCTCGCAAAATCGAGGAAAACAAGGACTTTCTGCTTACGGCCAGGCGAAAGGACGCCAAATCCGTCAAGATCAAGAAAAATAAGGATAATGTGAAGTTTAAAGTGCGGTGCAGCAGATACCTTTACACCTTGGTCATCACGGACAAGGAGAAGGCAGAGAAACTGAAGCAGTCCCTGCCCCCAGGTTTGGCAGTGAAGGAGCTGAAGTGAACCTGGCCCACTGATTTGAACTGTATTAAAGTTTTAAAAATTATAAAAAAAAAAAAGGATTTTATCTATTTGTTTGAGAGAGAGTGAGGGAGAACGAGAGAGCACAAGAGGGGGGAGGGTCAGAGGGAGAAGCAGGCTCCCCACTGAGCAGGGAGCCCAATGCGGGGCTCGATCCCGGGACCCTGGGATCATGACCCGAGCTGAAGGCAGATGCTTAACCAGCTGAGCCACCCAGCAGCCCCCCAAAGGACACAATATTTAAAAACAAAAATTTAAAGGGGAAACTCAGACCCCATAATGGCATTACCAGGCCACCAACACATTGAGTGACCTTAAACCACTCACATGGAAAGGGCTGTTGTACATTCCCAGCCCTGATGGTAGAAACAAAAGCTTATTTGACCTTTAAAAAGTTTAAATAACAAATAGATAAAATTTACATATCATAAGAAAGCATTTATTTAAGAGTTGGAAAAAGAAATCACATGGTCTCTTGTCCTTTTCCAACTCTTACTTCTAAGTGATATAGTTCATATGATTTTTGAGACTACGCATTTTTCTAAGGCATTGATATTAGTTGTGAGAGTGGCCTGGGCCAGGAAAATAAATATTTTAAGAAAGGGTGTATAGAATCAAAAATTATATAAATTATTATTAGAATTATTTTTCTTTTAATTCGGAGCACTTACTGAGGTAGGAGGGAGTGATTAAAAGTCACTCTTGTTTTCTTTGGACTCTCAGAGGTCTTCAAATTAAATACTCTCATAGCCTATATTCTGAGACTTGGGCCTGAACAGAAAATACAAAATATGTCTGCTTAGCATTCAGAGGTTTCAGTGATGACAAATATTATTAATAAATAATATTAAATTATTTATTTTTTCTGTTTAAGCACCCCTTCTATAAACAATTAGTGCTTCGCTTGCCTCTTTCTTGGCAGGGGTTCCAGTTCCTACCATCTCTCCCTGAAAACTGGCATGGCACAGAATACTACAGCTCCTAAACTTGTCCTAAAAGAAATGCTTTGCTTGTGTGTGCATGCCAATGATTTTACTCACCTGAAACATTTCAGCTCCTTTTTTCTCTTTTCTTTATTCTCCAGAGAATATATTTTTAATTATTATTAATTATAAACCTTTTTTTTGAACTATAATAGGCCACAAAAGTACATAAATTCAAAATTTATTTTTTAAAATTAATAATCTATTTAATCTAGATTTACAAATTTACTGCTCTGAGGTTAAATATTTTTCTTATAATTTTTCAAGCTCCTTTGTATTGCCCTTGTTTCTCTTTTCATGTCTGACAATTATTTGTGTACCTTTTTATCTTGGTCATATTTACTAAAGTATCGTATTAATCTTTTCAAAATACTGGCTTTTTTTTGTTTTTATTCATCAATTTTTCATTTTCTGTTTTCTAGTTAGTTGGTTTATGCCTTCATTTACATTAATCTTTTTTTTCTATTTTATGTTCATTTTGTTTTGTTTCCCTAGATTCTTGTCTTAAAAGCATAGATCATTTATTTTCAATTCTCTCTTTTTTTAATATTTTATTTATTTATTTGAGAGAGAGAGAGAGAGCAAACAGGAGTGAGGGAGAGGGTCAGAGGGAGAGGGACAAAGGGAGAGGGGGAAGCAGACTCCCCACTGAGCAGGGAGCCTATCCCAGGACCCTGGGATCATGACCTGAGTGGAAGGCAGAAGCTTAACCGACTGAGCCACCCAGGCGCCCCTTTAATTCTCTTTTTAAGAGAATTAAACTTAAGTTCATAGAGTTTCTTCTCAGTTTTGCTTTATATTCCCTTAGTTTTGTTATATAACGCTTTTCATTTGTTTATTTAGCTCTGAATAGTTTACAAGTTCCATATTGATTTTCACTTTAACCTAATTATTTGGTTCTGTGTGTGTGTTTGCACACATGTATGTGTTTAATTTCCTTCTATATGGAGATTTTTTGAGTAGTGCAATTTCTTGTAATTGTTGATGAATAAGTAAATGTAGCCTGTATAATATCACCTTTATGGAATTTGCTGACATTTTCATTGTGGTCTAGCGCATGATAAATTTTTGTGGCTGTAGTCTGTGTGCTTGAAAATGATCTGTAGTTTCATATGCGTGGTACAGTCTTCTTTGTATAGCTATTCAGTCAGGCTGGTTAAGTGCATTACACAACCCCTCCGTATCCCTCCTTATTAGTGGGTGGTTTCTTGGTTGGTTTCTGAGAGAGGGATGTGTAGCCTCTCACTGTGATTATGAATTTGCCCATTTTACTCTGTAGGGCTAAAGTGTTTGCTTTACATATTCCCCTCTGTGGCACTCCAGCCAACCAGCTTGTTGGTTGTCCATGGCTCTGTGGCTCCCAGTGTCTATTACTGAGATGATGAAGCAGGTTTGCTATTTCTCACATCCAGTGACACAATTTCTCTTGCACATTTTGCATTCTTCTGTTTTCAGGATTTCTTTACATGTTCCGGTCCTCTGAGAGTTCTCTCTTGCTTTTGAGCATTAAGCATGTAAAAAGTGAAAGAGGTGAGAGGAGAGGCTAAATAAAGCATTTGCTTATTTCAGTCCTTTTGAGATTGAGTTTAAGAGTTACTCTAAAACGCCTCTGATGGCCTCTCTTCCATTACCCCAGCGTCCCCTCTGATCCTGCTCCTTGTCCCAACTTTCTAACCCCACCAATCTTGTTTTAGTTTCTCAATGCAGAAAGTTCTTTCCTGACACACGACTTTTACACATCAGTGTTCTCTGCCTGGAATTGCCATTTTCTCTATAACTTACCTATTAACCATACTTACTCTTCAGGAATCAGGCTAAATGGCACTTACTCAGACACTTGTTGGATAATCTAATATAAATCAGTTCTACTTCCTTGCAGTACCTATACTTTTTTGGTAGCACCCTTTAAAATCATGTATTTTTAAAAATCTGATTATTTACTTGTTTATTCCTTCTTCCCAATTAGTTTCAAACCCTAATTGTACAGGGACTATATCTATTTGTTCAATATATTGCCATGCCAAGATAGGACCTGCAACACGGTCGGTATCAGAAGAACATTTGTTGAATGAATGAGTGCATATTACCCTCAAATAGTTGCACATTTAAGGTTGAGGAAGGATCACAAGCACTGTATAAGGTTAAAATTCCACATAGACATGACACATTCCATCTTGAAGAGATGTACCTATTCTGAGAAATTAAGAGAATCATAATAGCTACAAGTAATAGTGCCAGGCACTTTATATTCATTATAGTTCATCTTTATAATACCACTGACATTTACAGAGGAGTAAATTGAAGATTAGGGAAATTAAGTAACTTACTCACGATCGAGTTATCTATAATAGCAGAGCTGGAATTCAAAACCCGATGTGTTTGTTTCTAAAACTTGTCCTTTCTCTCCACTACAATTTCTATGCACCATTAGGTAACATTTGGTAGTCTAAGAAATGCTATTAGTTTTGTTTTGAAAGCAATTTATTTTAAGGAAACTCAAGTGATATTTTCAGGTTTGAACTCGATCCGCAGTAAGGCAAATATAAAATGTAATTATCAATTTAGATTTTCTTTTCAAATTTTAAACAGCTAAATAAACACTCAAACATATCCCTTCAGACTAAGTCTTTAGATTCTTGGGGCAGAAACTCTCTACAAATTTTATTGAGTTCAATTTACCAAAGTGAATAAGCATGACCACAGGATTTAATGGGAACATAGAAGTCCCGGTTTTTATTTCTCCATTAAGGCCATGTGGATGGGCTCCATTGAATACTTCCCTCAGTCTAACCCTGCGATGCATTAAAATAACAACTCAAGTCAGTTTGGGCCATTCAGTTATGTCACATAAAATTGACAAACGTCTGGACAATTGGTCAAATATCTGGATGATTGAAAACATCTGTGACTAACCTGATGGAACACTTGAGCATCCTAAAAACAACCTAAAAGATATCTTTGTCTGACTCTCTAAGACAGGTGTGAGAAAATATGTAGTTGTCTTTAAGACCTTTCTTCACCTGCCTAATATTCTAAACGTGTCTCATAAGGAGATGAACTGTGTGTGTGTGTGTGTGTGTGTTTGCATGAGCATGTTTTACATTCCTATCATCCCTAGAAGGGTTTTGTTTATTTAGTTTCTGTGGCTGAATATTAAAACAAAAATGAAAAGAACAACTTGGAAAGATTTTTATAAAAACAATAGATTCACTCCACCCTTATTACGGCATTATTTTTACTTAGCCAGTTTTCTAAATAGTTCTGCAATAGAAGCAATAAAGAAAAGGTGTAAAAATCTAGAACCTAATAAATGATAAGAATTCAAAAAGAAAAACTTCGGGCACCTGGGTGGCTCAGTTGGTTAAGCGACTGCCTTCGGCTCAGGTCATGATCCTGGAGTCCCGGGATCGAGTCCCGCATCGGGCTCCCTGCTCGCCAGGGAGTCTGCTTCTCCCTCTCCCGCTCCCCCCTCTTGTGCTCTTTCTCTCTCTCACTCTCTCTCTCAAATAAATAAATAAAAAATCTTTAAAAAAAAA